>NC_041409.2:156524-456524 GCF_900747795.2 Erpetoichthys calabaricus | reverse complement strand
TGTGTACGTACGTACGTGTGTGTGTGTACGTACGTATGTGTGTGTGTGTGTGTACGTACGTACGTGTGTGTGTGTGTGTACGTACGTGTGTGTGTGTACGTACGTACGTGTGTGTGTTCGTGTGTACGTACGTGTGTGTGTATGTGTGTATATGTGTGTGTACGTACGTGTGTGTGTGCGCGTGTACGTATGTGTGTGTATGTGTGTATGTACGTACGTACGTGTGTGTACGTACGTACGTGGGTGTATGTATACGTAAGTGTGTGTGTGTGTACGTATGTGTGTGTACGTACGTACGTACGTGTGTGTCTGTACGTACGTGTGTGTGTGTACGTACGTACATACGTGTGTGTGTGTGTACGTACGTACGTGTGTGTGTACGTACGTACGTACGTGTGTGTGTACGTACGTGTGTGTGTACGTACGTACGTACGTGTGTGTGTGTACGTACGTGTGTGTACGTACGTACATACGTGTGTGTGTGTGTACGTACGTACGTGTGTGTGTACGTACGTACGTGGATGTGTACGTACGTACGTGTGCGTGTGTACGTACGTGTGCGTGTGTACGAATGTGTGTGTGTATGTGCGTACGTACGTGTGTGTGTGTACGTACGTGTGTGTGTGTGAACGTACGTGTGTTTGTGTGTGTGTACGTATGTACGTGTGTGTGTGTGTGTGTACGTACATGTGTGTGTGTGTACGTACGTACGTGTGTGTGTTCGTGTGTACGTACGTGTGTGTGTGTATGTGTGTATATGTGTGTGTACGTACGTGTGTGTGTGCGTGTGTACGTATGTGTGTGTGTATGTGTGTACGTACGTGTGTGTGTGTGTACCTACGTACGTGTGTGTGTACGTACGTACGTACGTGTGTGTGTACGTGTGTGTACGTACGTGTGTGTGTACGTACGTACGTATGTGTGTGTGTACGTACGTACGTGTGTGTGTATGAGTACGTGTGTGTGTGTACGTGTGTATATGTGTGTGTACATACGTGTGTGTACGTGTGCATGTGTACGTATGTGTGTGTGTACGTGTGTGTGTGTACGTACGTGTGTATGTGTACGTACGTGTTGGTGTGTACGTACGTACGTACGTTTGTGTGTGTACGTGTGTGTGTGTACGTACGTACGTATGTACGTGTGTGTGTACGTACGTGTGTTTGTGTACGTACGTACGTGTGTGTTTGTGTACGTACGTACGTGTATGTGTTCGTAAGTACGTACGTGTGTGTAGGTACGTGTGTGTGTGTACGTACGTACGTACGTGTGTGTGTACGTACGTACGTGTGTCTGTATGTACGTATGTGTGTACGTACGTACGTGTGCGTGTGTACGTACGTGTGCATGTGTACGTATGTGTGTGTGTATGTGCGTATGTACGTGTGTGTGTACGTACGTGTGTGTGTACGTACGTACGTGTGTCTGTATGTACGTGTGTGTGTACATACGTACGTGTGCGTGTGTACGTATGTGTGTGTGTATGTGCGTACGTACGTGTGTGTGTACGTACGTGTGTGTGTGTGTACGTACGTGTGTCTGTACGTACGTACGTACGTGTGTGTTTGTGTACGTACGTACGTGTGTGTGTACGTACGTAAGTGTGTGTGTACGTGTGTGTACGTACGTGTGTGTGTACGTACGTACGTATGTTTGTGTGTACGTACGTACGTACGTGTGTGTGTGTGTGTACGTACGTACGTACGTACATGTGTGTGTATGTGTACGTGTGTGTGTGTACGTGTGTATATGTGTGTGTACGTACGTGTGTGTACGTGTGCATGTGTACATATGTGTGTATGTACGTGTGTGTGTACGTACGTACGTGTGCGTGTGTACGTACGTGTGCGTGTGTACGTATGTGTGTGTGTATGTGCGTACGTATGTGTGTGTGTGTGTACGTACGTACGTGCGTGTGTTTGTACGTGTGTGTGTACGTACTTACGTATGTGTGTGTGTACATACGTAGGTACGTATTTGTGTATGTGTACGTGTGTGTGTGTACATGTGTATATGTATGTATGTGTGTGTGTGTACGTACGTACGTACGTGCGTGTGTACATGTGTGTGTACGTACGTACGTATGTGTGTGTGTACTTACGTACGTACGTATTTGTGTATGTGTACGTGTGTGTGTGTACATGTGTATATGTGTGTGTACGTACGTGTGTGTACGTGTGAATGTGTACGTGTGTGTGTGTAAGTACGTACGTGTGTGTGTGTGTACGTACGTACGTGTGTGTGTGTACGTACGTACGTGTGTGTGTACGTACGTACGTGTGTGTGTGTGTACGTACGTGTGTGTGTGTACGTACGTACGTGTGTGTGTACGTGTGTATATGTGTGAGTACGTATGTGTGTGTGTACGTGCGTGTGTGTGTGTGTACGTAAGTGTGTGTGTACGTGTGTGTACGTACGTGTGTGTGTATGTACATACTTACGTGTGTGTGTATGTGTACCTGTGTGTGTGTACGTGTGTATATGTGTGTGTACGTACGTGTGTGTGTACGTGTGTATGTGTACGTACGTGTGTGTGTACGTGTGTGTGTGTACGTGTGTGTGTGTGTACGTACGTGTATGTGTGTACGTACGAACGTACGTGTGTGTGTGTACTTACGTACGTGTGTATGTGTGTGTACGTAAGTACGTGTGTGTGTACGTGTGTACATTCGTGTGTGTGTACGTGTGTGTATACGTGTGTATATGTGTGTGTACGTACGTGTGTGTGTGCGAGTGTACGTATGTGTTTGTGTAAGAACGTTAGTGTGTATGTGTGTACGTACGAACTTGTGTGTGTGTACGTACGTGTCTGTGTGTGTACGTACGTACGTACGTGTGTGTGTGTTTACGTACATGTGTGTGTGTACGTACATACGTGTGTGTGTACGTGTGTACGTACGTGTGTGTGTGTGTACGTACGTGTGTGTGTGTACGTAAATACGTGTGTGTGTGTGTACGCGTACGTGTCCATGTCTGTGTGTACGTGTGTGTGTATGTACGTACGTACGTGTGCGTGTGTACGTACGTACGTGTGCGTGTGTACGTACGTGTGCGTGTGTACGTATGTGTGTATGTGTGTATGTGTGTACGTACATACGTGTGCGTGTGTACGTACGTACGTACGTGTGTGGGTGTGTACGTACGTACGTACGTGTGTATGAGTGCGTACGTATTTACGTGTCTGTGTACGTACGTACGTGTGTGTGTGTGTGTGTGTGTATGTGTACGTGTGTGCGTGTGTACGTACGTACGTGTGCGTGTGTACGTACATACGTACGTGTGCGTGTGTGTGTACGTACGTATGTGTGCGTGTGTACGTACGTACGTGTGTGTGTGTGTATGTACGTACGTGTGTGTGTGTGTACGTACGTGTGTGTGTGTGTACGTACGTACGTGTGTGTGTGTGTACATACGTGTGTGTGTACCTATGTACGTACGTGTGTGTGTACGTACGTACGTACGTGTATGTGTACGTACGTACGTAATTGTGTGTGTGTACGTACGTGTGTGTGTGTACGTACGTATGTACGTGTGTGTGTGTGTATGTACGTACTTGTGTGTGTGTACGTACGTGTGTGTGTACGTACGTACTTGTGCGTGTGTACGTACGTGTGCGTGTGTACGTACGTGTTTGTGTGTGTGTGTACGTACGTGTGTGTGTGTGAACGTACGTGTGTGTGTACGTACGTATGTACGTACGTGTGTGCGTATGTACGTACGTACGTGTGCGTGTGCACATACGTACGTGTGTGTACGTGTACGTGTTTGTATACGTGTGTATATGTGTGTGTACGTACGTATGTGTGTGTACGTGTGTTTGTGTGTGTACGTACGTGTGTGTGTGTGTACGTACGTACGTCTGTGTGTACGTTCGTGTGTGTGTACGTACGTACGTGTGTGTGTGAACGTACGTATGTACGTGTGTGTGTGTACGTACGTGTGTGTGTGTGTACGTATGTGTGTGTACGTGTGTACGTACGTGTGTGTGTGTACGTACGTGTGTGTGTGTGTACGTACGTGTGTGTGTGTACGTAAATACGTGTGTGTGTGTGTACGCGTACGTGTGTGTGTCCATGTCTGTGTGTACGTGTGTGTGTATGTACGTACGTACGTGTGCGTGTGTACGTACGTACGTGTGCGTGTGTACGTACGTGTGCGTGTGTACGTATGTGTGTATGTGTGTATGTGTGTACGTACATACGTGTGCGTGTGTACGTACGTACGTACGTGTGTGGGTGTGTACGTACGTACGTACGTATGTATGAGTGCGTACGTATTTACGTGTCTGTGTACGTACGTACGTACGTACGTGTGTGTGTGTGTGTGTGTGTATGTGTACGTGTGTGCGTGTGTACGTACGTACGTTTGCGTGTGTACGTATGTACGTACGTGTGCGTGTGTACGTACATACGTACGTGTGCGTGTGTGTGTACGTACGTATGTGTGCGTGTGTACGTACGTACGTGTGTGTGTGTGTATGTGTACGTACGTACGTACGTATGCGTATTTACGTCCGTCCGTATGTGTGTGCGTGTGTACGTACGTACGTGTGTGTGTGTGTATGTACGTACGTGTGTGTGTACGTACGTACTTGTCTGTGTGTGTACGCGTCCATGTGTGTATATGTGTGTGTACGTACGTGTGTGTGTGTATGTGTACGTACATGTGTACGTACGTGTGTGTGTACGTGTGTGTGTACGTGTGTGTGTACGTACATACGTACGTGTGTGTGTGTACGTGTGTATATGTGTGTGTACGTACGTGTGTGTGTACGTTTGTATATGTGTGTGTACTTACGTGTGTGTGTATGTACGTGTGTGTGTGTACGTACTTACGTACGTGCGTGTGTGTGTGCACGTACGTACGTACGTGTGTGTGTACGTACGTACGTACGTGTGCGTGTGTACGTACGTGCGTACAAGTGTGTATATGTGTGTTTACGTACGTGTGTGTGTATGTGTACGTTCGTGTGTGTACGTGTGTGTACGCGTACGTGTGTGTTTATGTGTGTGTGTGTACGTGTGTGTGTACGTACGTACGTACGTGTGCGTGTGTACGTATGTGTGTGTATGTGTGAATGTGAGTACGTACGTACGTGTGCGTGTGTACGTATGTGTGCGTACGTACGTACGTGTTCGTGTGTGTGTGTACGTGTACGTGTGTGTGTACGTGTACGTGTGTGTGTACGTGTGTGTGTGTGTGTATGTGTGTACGTGTACGTGTGTGTGTACGTGTATATATGTGTGTGTACGTACGTGTGTGTGTACGTACGTACATGTGTATGTGTGTACGTGTGCGTATACGTGTGTATATGTGTGTGTACGTACGTGTGTGTGTGTATGTGTACGTACGTGTGTACGTATGTGTGTGTTTACGTGTGTGTACGTACGTGTGTGTGTACGTGTGTTTGTACGTGTGTGTGTGTGTGTGTGTGTATGTGTGTATGTGTACGTGTGTGTGTACGTGTGTGTGTGTATGTACGTGCGTACGTATGTGTGTGTGTGTGTATGTGTGTATGTGTAAATGTGTGTGTATCTGTGTATGTGTGCACGTATGTTCGTACATGTGTGTACGTACGTACGTACGTGTGTGTGTGTACGTACGTGCGTATGTCTGTGTGTATGTACGTATGTGTTTGTGTACGTACGTATGTGTGTACGTATGTGTGTATGTGTGTACGTACGTACGTGTGTATGTGTGTACATAGGTACGTGTGTATGTGTGTACATAGGTACGTGTGTATGTACGAACGTGTGTGTGTGTGTGTACGTGTTTATGTGTACGTATGTGTGTGTGTATGTGTGTACGTACGGACGTGTGTGTGTGTACGTATGTACGTTTGTGTGTGTACGTGTGCATGTACGTGTGTATATGTGTGTGTACATACGTGTGTGTTTGTATGTGTACCTACGTGTGTACGTACATGTGTGTGTACGTGTGTATGTATGTACGTGTCTGCGTGTGTACGCGTACGTGTGTGTGTTCGTCTGTGTGTGTACGTGTGTGTGTGTGTGTACGTACGTTCGTACATGTGCTTTTGTATGTACGTACGTACGTGTATGTATGTGTGTACGTACATACGTGTGTGTGTGTACGTACGTACGTTTGTTTGTGTACGTACGTGTGTGTGTGTACGCGTACGTGTGTGTGTACGTGGTTGTGTGTACGTGTATGTGTGTGTACGTACGTACGTACGTGTGCGTGTGTACGTACGTATGTGTCCGTGTGTACGTATCTGTGTGTGTATGTGTGTGTTTTTACGTACGTACGTGTGCGTGTGTACGTATGTGTGTGTGTATGTGTTTACGTACGTACGTACGTGTGTGTACGTACGTACGTACGTGTGTGTGTGTACGTATGTATGTACGTGTGTGTGTGTATGTGTACGTATGTGTGTGTGCATGTGTGTATGTGTGTACGTACGTACTTGTGTGTGTGTACGTACGTACGTACATGTGTGTGTGTGTATGTGTGTATATGTGTGTGTACGTACGTGTGTGTGTACGTTTGTATATGTGTATGTACGTACGTTTGTGTGTACGTGTGTATGTGTACATACGTGTGTGTGTACGTGTGTGTGTGTGTACGTACGTACGTACGTGTGTGTGTGTCCGTATGTGTGTGTGTGTGTATTTGTGTGTGTACGTACGTGTGTGTGTACGTGTGTGTGTGTGTATGTACGTACGTACGTACGTGTGTGTGTGTACGTACGTACGTACGTACGTACGTGTGTGTGTGTGTACGTACGTGTGTGTGTACGTACGTACGTGTGTGTGTGTACGTACGTATGTACGTGTGTGTGTGTACGTACGTACGTACGTACGTGTGTGTGTGTGTACGTATGTGTGTGTATGTGTGTGTTTGTACGTACGTACGTGTGCGTGTGTACGTACGTGTGTGTGTGTACGTATGTGTGTGTGTGTGTACGTACATTTGTGTGTGTACGTACGTGTGTGTGTGTGTGTGTATGTGTGTATGTGTACGTGTGTGTGTATGTGTGTATGTACGTACGTACTGGTGTACGTACGTACGTGTGTGTACGTACGTGTGTGTGTGTACGTATTTACGTACGTGTGTCTGTGTATACGTACGTGTGTGTGTGTGTACGTACGTACGTACGTGTGTGTGTGTGTGTGTATGTGTGTATGTGTACGTGTGTGTGTCTGTGTATGTGAGTATGTGTACGTGTGTATGTGTGTGTGTATGTACGTATGTGTGCGTATTTGTGTACGTACGTATGTGTCTGTGTGTGTGTATGTACGTACGTGTGTCTGTGTGTGTACGTACGTACGTGTGTGCGTGTGTGTGTGTGTGTGTGTACGTACGTGCGTACGTGTGTGTGTACGTACGTACGTACGTGTGTGTATGTACGTATGTGTGTGTGTACGTACGTATGTGTGTACGTACGTGAGTATGTGTGTACGTACGTACGTGTTTATGTACATAAGTACGTACGTGTGTATGTACGTTCGTGTGTATGTGTGTACGTACGTACGTGTGTATTTCTGCATGTGTGTATGTGTACGTATGTGTGTGTGTATGTGTGTATGTGTGTACATACGTACGTGTGTGTGTGTACGTACGTACGTGTGTGTGTGTCTACGTGTACGTGTGTGTGTATGTGTGTATATGTGTGTGTACGTACGTGTGTGTGTCTACGTGTGTGTGTGTGTACGTACGTATGTGTGCATGTGTACGTATGTGTGTGTGAATGTGTGTACGTGTACGTGTGTGTGTACATGTGTATATGTGTGTGTACGTACGAGTGTGTGTATACGTGTGTGTGTACGTACATGTGTGTGTACGTGTGTGTGTTCGTACTTGTGTGTACGTACGTATGTACGTGTGTCTGTGTGTGTACGTACGTATGTACGTACGTGTGTGTGTGTGTGTGTACATACGTGCGTACGTGTGTGTGTACGTACGTACGTACGTGTGTGTGTATGTACGTATGTGTGTGTACATACGTATGTGTGTACGTACGTGTGTATGTGTGTACGTACGTACGTGTGTATGTACGTATGTGTGTATGTGTACGTATGTGTGTTTATGTGTGTATGTGTGTACGTACGTACGTACGTGTGTGTGTGTACGTACGTAAGTGTGTGTGTGTACGTAAGTACGTACGTGTGTGTGTGTGTACGTGTGTATATGTGTGTGTAGGTACTTGTGTGTGTACGTGTATGTGTGTGCGTACACACGCACGTAGTTCGCATGTATGTGTGTGCGTACGCACGTACGTAGTATGCATGTATGTGTGTGCGTACGTATGTATGTGTTTACGTACGTACGTATGTATGTGTGTATGTATGCGTACGTACGTATGTTTGTGCGTACGCACGTACGTAGTACGCATGTA
Organism: Erpetoichthys calabaricus; assembly: GCF_900747795.2. Lineage (NCBI taxonomy): Eukaryota > Metazoa > Chordata > Cladistia > Polypteriformes > Polypteridae > Erpetoichthys > Erpetoichthys calabaricus. The sequence continues at coordinate 448,165 of NC_041409.2, read as the reverse complement.
TGTGTGTACGTACGTAGTACGTATGTATGTGTGCATGTATGTGTGTGCGTAAGCACGTACATTGTACGGATGTATGTGTGTGCGTACGCACGTACGTAGTACGCATGTATGTGTGTGCGTACGCACGTACGTAGTATGCATGTATTTGTGTGCGTACGTATGTATGTGTTTACGTACGTACGTATGTATGTGTGTATGTATGCGTACGTACGTATGTTTGTGCGTACGCACGTACGTAGTATGCATGTATGTGTGTGCGTACGCACGTACGTAGTACGCATGTATGTGTGTACGTACGTAGTACGTATGTATGTGTGCATGTATGTGTGTGCGTAAGCACGTACATTGTACGGATGTATGTGTGTGCGTACGCACGTACGTAGTACGCATGTATGTGTGTGCGTACGAACGTACGTAGTAAGCATGTATGTGTGTGCGTACGTATGTATGTGTGTACGTATGTATGTGTGTATGTATGCGTACGTACGTATGTATGTGTGCATGTATGTATGTGTGTGCGTACGCACGTGCCCATTTGGCCTGATGTGTCCTCCAGGTACTTTTCAAAATTTGTCATTTCAACTCCATGACTCCATGTGGCTTTTTTACACAAATCTGTTGTGAAGAGGTTCTGCATTTTAAATGCATTTCCCCTTGACTTCCACTAGGTGTCCTCGCACATGTGATTTGCTGTTTAATTTAACAAATTCATCTTTGAGAATCTGAATGACCCCACTTCGGACCCCAATAGTGGACGACTTGGGACAGCTGGATTCTGGGATCAGAATTTTGCTTTCCTCTTCCCATAATTCCATTTCTTCCCTCGGTCTGGCTATGGACCTCCCTTTGTCGCTCATATTTAGATACATTCACCAGGGGGCGCAGTTTTTTGTTTTTAAGTATCGCAACCCAAAGTGCAAAGAAGACCCAACTACAACAAGCAGGCCTCAAGGCCTACACCCGCAAAAAGTTAGGGAATTCCAGAAATCCTGGTGCAAATCAGCACAATGATGAACACCTGATGACCATCCATCCATCTGCCCATCTTCTGGACCTACTGTGTCCTGCGCAAGGTCACGGGGGGCTGGAGCCTGTCCGGGCAGCGAGGCTGGACAGGGCGACAGACCATCACAGGTGTAATACTGAAGCGTAGCTAATCAGCAGAGAAACTGAAAACTAAACATGAACTGAAAACAATATGCTGAAGTAACAAAACTCAAAATACAAACATTTAAGGACAAAGCATGAGGCTCGAAAACCAGCACACCAAATACCAAATAAAATAACGAACAGGAAGCCAGTAACAATTAAAGCTACAGAAGCCAAAACGAGAACCAGGAGGGAGCCGAACAACAAACGGCTCAGCGTGGCACTGTGTGGCACTGCGGCAATCAGGGGACCAGAAACAGGAGGCTCTGGTGACAAAATGACAAAGAAGTGAACAAATGGGGACAAAGAAGGGAGTGTGGAAAAAGAGCAAGACAAAGAGAAAACACAAAAGCAGGGTCATTGGGTGGGGCCACAAAGCCATCGCCTCCCTCTGCAGTGACATTCAGACAAGGACATGTCGTCCTCTGACTGCCCCTTTCACTGCTGTAGGCCAACAGCAGGGCCTTCTGGTGGGCTCCTCGATGCCCAGATGTCCCCTTCAGGTGAGCCTCGAGTGCCACACATCGCGTTCAGTCATTTTACTCCCCTGGGACAGCCCCCTTTCTCATGAAGTAGCCAATCGAATAAGCATCCCCTTGTCAGCTGACCGTGACTACACATTACATCAGTGGCTTTGCCAGGACGTCATCCTGGGGTGGGCAGTTGGACTTGCAGTGTCTGTTTACCTCGCCCAGCTCCTGCCAGCTGTAGCCATGCCCTCTGGCTCCAGTCAGCTGATTACACCCATCCTCCCTTAAGTGCCGCTGACCTTTGCTGCCCACTGATTTCTAAGCTGTGAGTGGAGCTGCCAGCCTGCTGCTGGTCACTCAGGGCTCTCATTGGTCTCTCTTTGTACTGTGACAAATTTGTTGATCACTGGTCACATGTCATATAGTCACCTGTCTTCATTCTTTGTTGGATTTCTGCCATGTGCAGCATGCTGGCATGAAGTATAAATGAATGAATAAAGTGAAGTGAATGTGGAGCCCAGGAGTGCCACCCACCATGGAGACTCAGGCCTCATCTGAACATCCAGTGAAGACAAGGACAGACGCATGGACAGTGGCACCTGATCAAGCAGCCACACTCACCATGTGAGAGCAGCGTGACCACAGCAGAGTGACCAGCCAATGCCACCTTAGATGGCCATCAGTCTCATGGCTTATGTAGGTCACTGTGGCTGACATGCCAAACTACTGGTGCAGGCGGGAGGTGCAGCTGGGCAGACGAGTGCTGCTTTTATTGACTCCATTGTGCCCGGCCCTGGGGTACTTACCAGAACGGGTAAAGCAGTGGAGAGGGCAACAACACCCAGGTAACCTCAAAGCGAGAAGACCTAAACCCTCTGGTGGGCTCTCTCGGGGGCCCAACCTGGCATCCTGCTCAAAATGTCACGTCTCAGGACTTTTGGACAGTTGAGGATTCCTGGTGTGCCCTGCCAGGCCTGCTGCCCACCTGCTTTGCCCTTCTTTCTCGGCTCTTACTTGGGGTTCCTGCACTTTTCTTTTCCAGGTATTAATGGAGCCCCTCAGCACCTCAGCTGTCTGCCCAACGCTGATGTCCCGTCCATCTTCAGGAGTCTGAATTCACGGTGCTCGCTTGGTCTGTGGCCACCTGGGAGTCATGTGGGGGCCTCCTTAATGTCTCAGAGCTGGGACTCCATGATGTGCCGGTCATCTGAAAGTGGCGACGTGTAACTGGATTGAGGTGGACGTGGCGGGCAGAGGGCACTTCTAAATCAGGGTTTAACCTGTGACCTCACACTCTACCTGTCCCACCACTAGGGGGCACACTGCTTGATTTCTCTCATCCCCTGTATCTCGTCTATGAGTTTTGTGCCCGTATTTTACCAAGCGTCCTACCTACATACTGAAAGGCGCACCGGGATTTGAACTTGTCAGAAGATGAGAAGAAGTCGTGAAGCGTCCTGCAGCCACCCTGAGGTAGACGTTCACGGCTGAGGATGAGTGATGTCACAAACTCCCGAGACTCCGAGGCACAGATGGCAACTTACGATGACACTAAAGCTAAGGCTGCGTCACAAAGTTGAAGATAATGATAATAATAATAAAAAGAACCTAATAAAGTAGGATTAGTTTACTAAACGATGGCTGCTCCAGCCGTAGATAATGGATGGAAAGAAAGAGGGATTGAGATCCACCGCCGCACTTTCAGATGCTGTTACGCCAACGGAAAACGCCTCGTGAAGTCCCAGCTTAACTGCATCTGAGGTCACGTTCACTCCGCCTGCTCGTCCGTCCACCCGTCGGTCAGTCTGCAGTGCAGTGTCTACACTGAATATGGTGGGGATGGTGCGCTGCTGACCTCGACTCGGTACGTTGTGGGTCGGGGGCGGGATTACTTCGAAGATGTTATCAAGTTTTGCCCCACGGATGTTTCTTATTCCTCCGTGCAAAGTGTTCTTCACGTTGTTATTTGTTTCTATTATATTCTATTAAAACAGTAATACAGTATATCAGCATAAAGCGACCTGCACAAGTGTCAGAAAAGCTAACCAGTGATGGGCGAGGCATGTGTTTGAATATTAAGATTCTTTTTATTGAGCTATGTGTTAATTGTAGATAAGGTTACATCTCAATCAATCAAGTTTTATACAGACTTGGATAACTGAACCGAGAGAGAATATACAGTATAACACCAGAGATGACAAATAAATCATAAGCCCTCGCTCATGATGGTGTAAAGTAGGATAAAATTAGACAGTAAATGTTCATTCGATTAAATACAGGTATATTCCTATCCCCTTTCTATTATAAGACTCATGAGAGGACCGAGCAAAGCCGGCAGACAAGAGGTGAGACTTCTGTTGAGACACAAGCATTCGGCAAGCAGAGTGTCTCAGTGGGAGAGTTTGGAAGATGAAATGTTGTTGTCACACAGCGTGTAGCTTGGACATCGTAGCACCAAAGGTTGTGTCCTCCATTGTTATGTTTAAACTTGTACTGAGGCAAGGATGGTAGCTAATTAGCAGCACATTCAATACTCGTACTCGTTCTCGTTCGGATGTTTCGACACTTCCTGATTTATTTGTTGCAGCTTATCTTTTTGAGGAGGACGTCTCTTGAGTGGAGGATCAGGCTAAAGACTACTCTTATACCCAAAAGAGAAGGAAAACATTGTTAATTTGTTTTTTGTTTTCATATTATTGTTTTAAATTTGATTGGCCATTTAAGTGTTGTTGCTTGTGCTAGTCTTTAGGTCCCAGAATTTGAACTGATAAAGGGAGATAATAGGGTGGTGAAAACGTTCTTTCTTGCAGGGGTCCTAGTCAGAGGCGTGACCACGGGGGGGGCCGGGGTGGGCACTACATACCCCGCGAAATGCTCTGTCTGTCCAATGAAAACTCTGGAGAAGAATAACATTTGATTTTCAAAACTGAGTTGCTTTCCGTTTGAATTTGGGGCGTATCTGGCAGTGTCTCCTCCACTAGACAGACACCGTACACACTCCTCAGCCTCCCTGGGCGGACGGACAGACAGACAGACGGACATACAGACAGAGAGATAGACAGACGGACGGACATATGGACATACAGACGGACGGACGGACTGACTGTACGTACATACACACATACGTACGTACATACATACACACATACGGACGGAAAGACGGACACACGGACGGACGAACAGACATACAGACAGACGGACGGACGGATAGACAGACGGACGAACATATAGATGGACGGACAGACAGACAGACAGACATATGGACATACAGGCGGACAGACGGACGGACTGTACGTACATACACACATACGAACGGAAAGACGGACACACGGACGGACATACAGACAGACATACAGACAGACAGACGGACGCACGGATGGACGGACAGACAGATAGACAGATGGACGGATAGACAGATGGACGGACGGACAGACATACAGACAGACATATGGACGGACAGACACATGGTCTGTCTGTATGTCCGTCTGTCCGTCCGTCCGTCTGTATGTCCGTACGTCCGTCCGTCGTCGTCGGACTTGCGTCCACATGTCTTGGACACTCGGGTGAAGGGAAGGGCTGAGCTGTCAACTGATCACCACCTGGTGGTGAGTTGGCTTGGCAAAAAGTTGGGCATGGGAGAAGTTTGGGGAGGCCATGGAAAACGACTTTCGGATGGCTTTGAGGAGATTCTGATCCACCATCCGGCGTCTCAGGAAGGGGAAGCAGTGCAGTGTCTACACTGTATATGGTGGGGATGGTGCGCTGCTGACCTTGACTTGGGACGTTGTGGGTCGGTGGGGGGAGTACTTCGAAGACCTCCTCAATCCCATTAACATGCCTTCCAATGAGGAAGCAGAGCCTGGGGACTCAGAGGTGGGCTCCCCCATCTCTGGGACTGAGGTCACCGAGGTGGTCAGAAAACTCCTTAGTGGCAGGGCCCCGGGGGTGGATGAGATACGCCCGGAGTTCCTCAAGGCTGTGGATGTTGTAGGGCTGTCTTGGTTGACACGCCTCTGCAACATCGCATGGACATCAGGGACAGTGCGTCAGGATTGGCAGAAAGGGGTGGTGGTCCCCCTCTTTAAGAAGGGTGATCGGAGGGTGTGTTCCAACTACAGAGGGATCACACTCCTCAGCCTCACTGGGCGGACGGACAGAGAGACGGATGGATAGACGGAAAAACAGACAGACAGATGGACGGCCAGATACACAGACGGCCGGACGGACAGACAGACAGACAGACAGACGGACAGACATATGGACGTACAGACGGACGGACTGACTGACTGTACGTACATACACACATACATACGGACGTACATACACACATACGGACGGAAAGACGGACACACGGACGGACGGCCAGACAGACAGACAGATAGAGAGACGGACACATGGACATATGGACATACAGACGGATGGACTGTACGTACATACACACATACATACGAGAACGACTTTCGGACAGCTTCGAGGAGATTCTGATCCACCATCCGGCGTCTCAGGAAGGGGAAGCAGTGAAGTGTCAACACTGTATATGGTGGGGATGGTGCGCTGCTGACCTCGACTCGGGACGTTGTGGGTCGGTGGGGGGAGTACTTCGAAGACCTCCTCAATCCCATTAACATGCCTTCCAATGAGGAAGCAGAGCCTGGGGACTCAGAGGTGGGCTCCCCCATCTCTGGGACTGAGGTCACCGAGGTGGTCAGAAAATTCCTTGGTGGCAGGGCCCCGGGGGTGGATGAGATACGCCCGGAATTCCTCAAGGCTCAGGATGTTGTAGGGCTGTCTTGGTTGACACGCCTCTGCAACATCGCATGGACATCAGGGACAGTGCCTCTGGATTGGTAGACCGGGGTGGTGGTCCCCCTCTTTAAGAAGGGGGATCGGAGGGTGTGTTCCAACTACAGAGGGATCACACTCCTCAGCCTCACTGGGCGGACGGACAGACAGACGGACGGATAGACGGACGGACGGACGGACATACAGACAGAGAGATAGACAGACGGACGGACATACAGACAGAGAGATAGACGGACGGACGGACGGACGGACTGACTGTACGTACATACACACATACATACATACGTACATACACACATACGGACGGAAAGACGGACACACAGACGGACGCACAGACAGACGGACGGACATACAGACAGAGAGATGGACGGACGGATAGACAGACGGACGAACATATAGACGGACGGACATACAGACGGACGGACGGACATGTGGACATACAGACGGAAGGACGGACGGACGGACGTCCGCCCACTCGTCCGTCCGCCCATCTGTCTGTCCCTCCGTACATCTACAACATCCTCCTCATATCTGGTAACTTACGGCTACTCTGTCAGACAACAGATACCTAAGGTTTGTGTGCAGTCAGGTTGCTTGGTATACAGCTTGGTGCTCAGTGATAGATGGCAGACATGTTGCCAGAAGTGAATAGGACACATGTAGATGCCTGGCCATTCAATCTGCTTTGAGATTAGAATGACAAGATGGTCTCCTTCAGTGTCCATATTAAAATATGCACAAATTGTATATCAAAATTTGGGTTCCGGGGGGTTGCAAAGCTGAAACTTAAAGGAATTGACGGAAGGGCACCACCAGGAGTGGAGCCTGCGGCTTAATTTGACAAAACACAGAAAACCTCACCCGGCCCGGACACGGAGAGGATTGACAGATTTACTTCAGTATTTTCACGGGGCCCTGAGTTATAGTTGAAAGTAACTTGAATTCACAATGGCGCGTTTCAAGAGCTGAAAAACACTTCAAATGATAAGTAGTGTTACGGCTGGTTAATCTAGTAGAATCTGATCTACACAGTAGAATTCTGTTAGAATCCATCAATTCACATGTGATACAAGTGGTTTCCACACATAGAGAGAAGGGTCTGGCTGCAGACCGTGCACTCTCAGCCACATGCACGCTCAGCCACTGACGTCAGATGCACGCTCAGCCACAATAGGAAGTGCAACAGGGGAGTCGTTTTCTGATTGCTAAGTTGGTACGTTTGCTAGTTATAGTCTTACCATTTATGAACGATATGGAATATTCTTAATCATGTTAACTTGTGCATATTCACGTTGTTTGCCTGGCCTGTGTTGGTTTATTAACATGTTTACCATTTTAACAGATCAAGTTAACCAAGGTAAATGCTTGCCTGTTATTGTGATTACTAGCAGCATGGCCGTGGTAGCGTAGCGAGAGCGCTGATGTTTAGAGCGTGCTAGTTTAGTGTTCCCGCTGTTATCCCAAGGAAAAAACAATTATGCAACCATCATAACTTGCTAACATCATTTAAATTTAATGTATACAGTATTTACGTGTGAATAAAGAGTAAAATGAAAATAAAACAAATAGAACAATTCTGTGTTGTTAATAATCTTATATATCAGAACTGTAATACGTACTATACTTTACATGTCATGAGGTACCAAACTGTGATTAATAAATGGTGGAGGGAAAAGGACATTGGACACATCAGTAATCAAATGTTTGTATATTTATTTATACATAAGACCCCCCCCCCCTTCAAAAAAAAAACCCCCAACAACAAAAAACAAACCAATAAAAAACATTAATTTAGTTAAGGAGGCAGCAGTACATAGTGAACTTCCTGCAATTCACCATTTCATCTAAAAATCTGTGCATGTCTTGCACATGGCTAAACACAAAACAAAATGGAGCCAGAACATCATCTCTATTAACTAGTGAATCTTCGTCTGCATTCATTGCTTCGTACTCCTGCAGAGCCTTCCCAGCATCTTCCTCTGTCATAGTCGGTATCTGGGGACACTGGATCAGACCAATGAATTGGTGTTGGCTGTCACTGCACCACTGACTGGCTGTTTTTGCGTGTGCAAGGACAGATACCTTAGACAGGAATAAAAATTTGGTGTATTTATGTGGGCGGCATGGTGGCGCAGTGGGTAGCGCTGCTGCCTCGCAGTTGAGATACCTGGGGACCCGGGTTTGCTTCCCGGGTCCTCCCTGCGTGGAGTTTGCATGTTCTCCCCGTGTCTGCGTGGGTTTCCTCCGGGCGCTCCGGTTTCCTCCCACAGTCCAAAGACATGCAGGTTAGGTGGATTGGCGGTTCTAAATTGGCCCTAGTGTGTGCTTGGTGTGTGGGTGTGTTTGTGTGTGTCCTGCGGTGGGTTGGCACCCTGCCCAGGATTGGTTCCTGCCTTGTGCCCTGTGTTGGCTGGGATTGGCTCCAGCGGACCCCCGTGGCCCTGTGTTCAGATTCAGCGGGTTGGAAAATGGATGGATGGATGGATGTATTTATGTGTTTTATGCAATTATTATTGATATATAAAAAACTGATAAAAAAATGTACTTGTACTTCTGGCGGTATTGATGCATCCTCACATTCATCCTGTGCCTGCAAAACATAACACTTTGTTACAGTTATCTGGCTATGTGGTGGCTTCAGGACAGTACTGCCTCTCTGGGAAAAAAATAACTGGACCACCTTGGATTACGTGCAGACATCCCACATTTTCTGTACTTCCAGATGTCCACTGCATTCTGATATAAGCGTCATGACTCCCTCAGACAACACAAAATATCGCAAATAGGTGGTTTTTATGGGCAAGAGTCTGTATGAGACTGAGGGGGCATTCTGATTGGCCTCTCTTTGTGCTAAGTAAACCTACAGGATTTTTCTGTACATGTGGCAAACACACCTTATGGTCCAATTTGGATTCATATAATTTGTGGCTACATCTCATAACTTTTATTTATGCTACCGTCCATTACGATCTTTTTATCACAAAGGAGTTTTCAATTTTCTAATGTGTTATACAAGTACCATAGTGGTTATCTCCCTGAATTGAGTTTTGCTGGGTTGGATATCTACATTTTTGCCAGCTTTCAAAAAGATATGAATTAGACAGATAAGTTGACAATGTTGGGCACATAAATACCCACTTGCATTGTTTGTGCATCTGCTGATTTAGATGGTCCAGTCTTGAAAAAGTCTCTATTAATTTGAAACAAGTGCCATTTACCAATGTTTTTGTGAGTACAGGATGTGCCATCAGTCGAATTATAGCAGACCATGACTCTACCGAGACGGCTATAATAATGTATTGTAGGCTCATGTATGGATAGCGTAATCTGCTTATTGGAGCCACCAAATTCCACCAGAACAGAAAATGGGACACAAGCTGCCCGTGCTGCTTTTTGCCGTTTTAGGCAAACTGCCTTCTTTTCATTCCCAAAAAATTTAAGGGCCACCATTTCATCTAGCACAATGGGATTTAAGATATCTTCAAAAGCAGTGTCCTGGCAATAATCAAGTGAGCCGAGATGTTCACACTGACTAAAAGGCAATCCACTTCTCTGAGCCAAAAGGTGGAATTGGCAGCATTCCTCCAGTTCTCATTTAACATGTTGAATGTTGCCTGTTGTCTTCCTTTGTACATGGACCAGAACAGAAAAACCATTGCCAGTTCGTTGAACTACTGACACTCCATTAGATACATCAACACAAATGCTGGAAAGATGAGACATGAGTGTTACATCCTGGGATATGTCTGTATGTTTTCTTAAGATGTGTGTGTCCAAATTCTTTTTGAGCAAATCTAATGAGCAATGAGGGCACTTTCTTGTATTTCTTGTTTTAGAACTGGTTTCTGGACCCAGCTCATTAGCTTGGGAGGGCTCTTGTACTGGGAGCGGTATGGTATGGGAAGGTTCTTGTGCCGGAACAGGTAGGTTGTGGGAAGATTCTTGTGCTGGAAAAAGTAGGCTGTGGGAAGGCACAGATGCAGATTTTGAGCATATTTTTAGATGACACTCCATACTGTTTCTTCTAAGTATTGTCTTCATGCAAAACGGACAATGGTAGTGACCCTCAGACCTACATGGCAGATGGCAACGACATATTCTCTTATGTGTTAGAAATAAGAACAAGTAAAAGGTAACAAGTCCATCCATCCATTTTCCAACCCGCTGAATCCGAACACAGGGTCACAGGGGTCTGCCGGAGCCAATCCCAGCCAACACAGGGCACAAGGCAGGAAACAATCCTGGGCAGGGTGCCAACCCACCGCAGGACACACACAAACACACAGCAAGCACACACTAGGGCCAATTTAGAATCGCCAATCCACCTAACCTGCATGTCTTTGGACTGTGGGAGGAAACCGGAGCGCCCGGAGGAAACCCACGCAGACACGGGAAGAACATGCAAACTCCACGCAGGGAGGGCCCGGGAATCGAACCCAGATCCCCAGATCTCCCAACTGCGAAGCAGCAGCGCTACCCACTGCGCCACCAAGCCGCCCCAGGTAACAAGTCAGTAAATAAATTAATCTTGAAACAAAGCATTCAGATGCTAAACAATGGGACTATTGTGGCTATTATGTGGGCTACTGTATATCACGGTCTGTGTCCAGTAAATTTACAAGCACCTTAAGTGATTTTTTTCCATGTCTGTACAATGCCTTAAAGTAGACTGAAAACAGACTCTGTTACATGGGGGACTCTTACCAAATTTTTAAAATAATATTTTTCTCATGTCTTGCTAAAGTTTCCAGGTTTTTTGTACTTTAACATGCAAGAGTTCAGTGTATTTTTGCACATTAATTATTCATTCACCCTAGTTATATTGTAATAATCCACCTTGCATTACCTTCAAAAATGATTGCATTTTTTAAATGTCCATCTAAATGCTGTTGGATTCTTGCCCACCTCATAGACTGTAGGGCAGGGCATAGTGAACAATGATACAAAGTGCAACAATTCGTGCACTGCTGTGGCACAATAGCCTCACATCTTATGGAGGGGTGCATCTGCAAAAGCACAAAGAAACGACACATCTTTGTTTTATTAATAAGCTTAATAAACATTTTTAAATCACTTTAATTCACACGAATTTAAATACGCTTCTGATATCTTTAGGTCGTAGACATGTGTCTATTTAACAGTAAGATAACGTGAGCTAACTGGCTAGTAGTCACCGTAACTGAAAACAAACTCACTCCAGTCATTAAAGAAAGAAGTTACTTAACGCACTTGACCAAAATATTTACAATGCAATAATGTGTGTATGGCATGAAATAAAATAAAACGTAACTATATAATTCGGTAAAAGAAATAATAAAACGTAACTATATAATTCGGTAAAAGAAAAAATAAAACGTAACTTAACGTTCGCGTTGGCCTCGAAAACTAAGTTGGTGCTTGAGCGTCGGTTGCACTTCCTATTGTGGCTGAGCGTGCATCTGACGTCAGTGGCTGAGCGTGCATGTGGCTGAGAGTGCACGGTCTGCAGCCAGACCCTTTTGCACATAGAAGTTAAGGAACATTGAGTAACACTCAACTTCATTTTTGCCCAATGTGTTTCAATGGGGAAAACAAGTGTTTTTGAGATGTTGATGTGTACCTTGAGTAACACTTAGGAAATCATCCAAACAGTTCTTATCCATTAGGGAACTATGCATTACATCATTTAGAAGAGTTGTACATCAGTATTTTGACGGGGCACTGAGTTATAGTTGAATGTAACTTGAATTCACAACGGCGCGTTTCAAGAGCTGTAAAACACTCCAAATGATCAGAAGTGTTACGGCTGGTTAATCTAGCAGAATCTGATCTACACAGTAGAATTCTGTTAGAATCCATCATTTCACATGTGATACAAGTGGTTTCCACACATAGAAGTTAAGGAACATTGAGTAATACTCAACTTCATTTTCGCCCAATGCGTTTCAATGGGGAAAACAAGTGAATTTCAGATGTTGATGCGTAACTTGAGTAACACTTAGGAAATCATCCAAACAGTTCTTATTCATTAGGGAACTATGTATTACATCTTTTAGGACAGTTTTACATTAGTATTTAGATGGGGCACTGAGTTATAGTTGAATGTAACTTGAATTCACAATGGCGCGTTTCAAGAGCTGTAAAACACTCCAAATGATCAGAAGTGCTACGGCTGGTTAATCGAGCAGAATCTGATCTACACAGTAGAATTCTGTTAGAATCCATCATTTCACATGTGATACAAGTGGTTTAAACATATAGAAGTTAAGGAACATTGACTAACACGCCAAAGTTATCCTGAAACACAGAAATCCAAATTTAAGAAAAGGAACAAAGCACTCCAAATATATACCGACTAATGTACTTCAAAAACTGATGTGATCAATAGCTATGTGAAGGGAAAAAATACAAACTATGCTAATTTCAAAATACATTGAGCAGTATTGAAGAATATTTCGTGCAAAGCACTGTGGTCACACAAAATCGTGAAAACAGAGGGATTTGAGAGAGGTTATATTTAAAAGTAGAATATTTTCTTGAATATTGGTGAAGAAACCTCACCACATCTACAGGGTTGTGATGACTGATAAAATTATCATAAAAATTACCATGACATTTTTAAAATTGTGTAGTACCAGTTGTTGACAACATATCTAAATGGTTATTTAAGTCATAACTAAAATCTCTGGGCATTGTAAGCTTATGGCAGCTGGTAATTAGTGCAACAGTGTGAACCATTAATTCTTTATTATCCAAATTTGGTGCATTTACGGTATATTAACCAGAGTTAATTTGTTTATTAAAGTCCCCCTCCACCCATAAATATTGCACCTTTCAGGGTCTAATGCTGTCTTAGTAGCTACAAAGGAGGATTGATTGCCTTGTGAGTCAAAATTTCCATTCCTGTGGTCTTCCTTTTAGAGTTCAGAATTAAACATTGCCAGTGTTCATGTTGTGGCACAAATTTCACTCAATATGAAAAAGTACTTGTTTTGCCATATTTTTTGCAAAGTAAAACTCTTCAGTTTTTCCGCCAATACCAATTTTCCACAAATCGCTGGCTAATCATTACCAGTAATATAACCTGCAAAGTCTCAGAATGACAGAATTAGCATAGAATTAAATTCATATGACTTTCTCTGTTTCCCCTTTTTCTCTCTACCCCTCCACCTTATCTCTTCAAACAAGACTAAGCTCAAACACTTGAATTTTCTTGAACTCTGGACATGCCACAAGGAATGACACACCTGAAACATACAGTTAGGTCCATAAATATTTGGACAGAGACAACTTTTTTCTAATTTTGGTTCTCTACATTACCACAATGAATTTTAAATTAAACAACTCCGATGAGGTTGAAGTGCAGACTTTCAGCTTTAATTCAGTGGGATGAACAAAACGATTGCATAAAAATGTGAGGCAACTAAAGCGTTTTTTTAACACAATCCCTTCATTTCAGGGGCTCAAAAGTAATTGGACAATTGACTCAAAGGCTATTTCATGGGCAGGTGTGGGCAAGTCCGTCGTTATGTCATTATCAATTAAGCAGATAAAAGGCCTGGAGTTGATTTGAGGTGTGGTGCTTGCATGTGGAAGATTTTGCTGTGAACAGACAACATGCAGTCAAAGGAGCTCTCCATGCAGGTGAAAGAAGCCATCCTTAAGCTGCGAAAACAGAAAAAACCCATCCGAGAAATTGCTACAATATTACGAGTGGCAAAATCTACAGTTTGGTAAATCCTGAGAAAGAAAGCAAGCAGTGGTGAACTCAGCAACGCAAAAAGACCTGGACGTCCACGGAAGACAACAGTGGTGGATGATCGCAGAATCATTTCCATGGTGAAGAGAAACCCCTTCACAACAGCCAACCAAGTGAACAACACTCTCCAGTGGGTAGGCGTATCAATATCCAAGTCTACCATAAAGAGAAGACTGAATGAAAGTAAATACAGAGGGTGTACTGCAAGGTGCAAGCCACTCATAAGAATAGAAAGGCTAGATTGGACTTTGCTAAAGAACATCTAAAAAAGCCAGCACAGCTCTGGAAAAACATCGCATTAACGTTACACAAACTCATAAGTTCAGTGACGTCTGTTAAACTTTGTATTTCTTTTATTTTTCATTAGTACAAATTGGCAACAAAGAGTAGAGTTCATCTGTGGTTTCCAGTGTCTGAGTACTAAAACAATAAAATTAATGCTGACAAGCAGAATGTAATAAACGACAAACAAGAGTTTAAAAAAAACAAAATAAGACGCCTCACTTATGGAGCCTGGCTCTTTTAATAAATATTCCCCTTTTACATTGTCATTAAACACCACAGGACTACCCAGTCGTCACACCCATCAGGCAGGAGACGCATTGTGTCTCCTTGAGAAGAATGGACTTTGGCACAAAAAGTGCAAGTCAATCCTAGAACAACAGCAGAGGACATTGTGAAGATGTTGGAGGACACAGGTAGACGAGTCTCGATATCCACAGTTAAACGAGTCTGACATCGACATCACGTGAAAGGCAGCTCAGCCAGAAGAAGCCACTGCTGCAAGGGCAAATGTCCTCTGGTCTGATGAATCCAAGATCCATCTGTTTGGCCAGAAAGACAGTCAATATGTTTGGAAGAGAAAGGGTCAGTCCTATTATCCAAACAACACCATCTCAATTGTCAAAGATGAGGGGGTGGGGGGGTTTGGGGGGGGTGTTATGGGTCCACAGCTCTCCCAGCAAAGGCCAGTTTTTGTTTAAATAAATAATCACCGTGCTCGCGTGGGGGCATGGTGGTTGTAGCGGGTCTCAGGGTGATCTGTGGTGTGGGCGTTTCTCACCTAAGTGCACAGGTGACAGACTGCCCACATCCGTGATTGTTCCTGGGGCTAATATGCTGCAGCTGCTATGTCCTCTCGGCATAAATAGAAGGATGAGCTGGCTATGAAGGAAGAAAAAAAAGAAAAAAAGAAAGAAATGGAAAGAGAAAAAGACAGAGGTTGCTGGAGAGAGAGAGAGAGAGAGAGACAACGAGAAAGAGAGAGAAAGAGAGAGGGGGAGAGAGAGAACGCGAGAGAGAGAGAGAGAGAGAAAGAGAGAAAGAGAGACATAGCGAGAGAGCGCGAGCGAGAGAGAGAGAGAGACTGCCCGCAGGCAGTTGACGGGAAGCCAAGGTGTTAGGCCGACACCTAACGGAGTGGTAATAATGGTCGCTCCCTCTTAGAGAGCATGTAGCGGTAGTGACTAATGAAGAGGAAAGACTGTCCGCGTAAGGTTGCGACGGCAGCGGGAGTCGGGAGGCTTGGAGGAGAAGTTCTTCTCGTGAGCGTCCTGGTTGGTAAGGACTCCAAGTCTCAGGCCTGGGATGAGTGCCAAACTGAAGCCAGGATCAGGAGGCCTCCAGACCTGTGTTAGGAAAAGAAAGGACAGCTGCAGAGAGAGCGTCTTGCTTGCTGTGAGGCCCAGGCGGGTGAAGCAGGTGAGACGCTAGTGTAACAGAAGCACCGGGCTTATTGATTTTAAGGACTGCTTCCAGCGTCGTTTTAACCTCATTTTTAAAGGATTGATTTTGCATTGTTTTAAACCTTCACATTTCTTTTATGGATTATTTATTGATTTGAAGTTCTGCACTATTTGGACACTTTTTGGATTGTTTGATGTTAATAAAAGCACTTTTGCACTTATACATCATCCCCTTGCTGTGTTGTTGCCTCACTGTCTAGCTCATCTCGGTTAGAACTATCGACGGTGTAGGGTTCAAGGGCTCCCTAACAGAAGATGGGAGCATGGAGCAGAACCCGCATCGTCACGGGGGGGGGTGGGGATTTGGGTCATGCTGAGGGGGCATCATGTTGTGGGGTCTTCAGGGGGGGGCTGGTGTACTTCACAAAACAGAAGGCATCATGAGGAAGGACAATGAGGGAGAAACACTGCAGCAACATCTCAAGAGCTCAGCAAGGCAAGTGAAGCTCAGTCGCAAAGGGGTCTTCCAGATGAACAAAGACTCCAAGTAGACCTCCAAAGTTGGGGCAAAATGGCTTAAAGACAACAAGGTGTAGGTGTTGGAGTGGCAATCACAAAGCCCTGACCTCAATCCGATTGAACTGACAAAGCATGCGAGCAACGAGGCCTACGAACCTGTCCCAGTTACACCAGTTCTGTCTGCAGGACTGGACCAGCAACTTATTGTAAGAGCTTGTGGAAGGCAACCAAAACCATTTAGCTCAAGTCAAACAATTTAAAGGAGATTTAAATGGAGATCAATGCTCGAGTCTAAATTATCGATTTCACTGATATACTTAAATAAAATATTCAACCAAAATCAACATCGTATTTGTTACACTCCCCATTGTCTTGAAAATAAAAAGGTATAGTTTGACTTTTCCAATGCTAATAAGAAATTAATCATCAATACGGAGTATATACCTATAAAAAAGCCCTCTTTAAAGCTCGGTCAGAATATTATTCTACATTAATAGATAGCAATAATAAAAATCCTCGGGCACTGTTTAGAACAGTGGCTAAATTAACAAATGGAAATTCAGATCAACAGTGCAAAATACCAACAGACATTAGCAGTACAGACTTTATTAACTTCTTCAATGAGAAAATTAAAAATATAAGATCCCAGATCTCTGCATCACAGTACAAACCAAATACTAGCTTAGCAGACCCTGTCTCACGTTGCGCTCAGCACTTTAGTAATTTTAATCCTGTAACTGAGCAGGAAGTCTTAAGTTTAATTTCTAAAATGAAGCCCACTACTTGTTCCCTGATCCAGTGCCAACAAAACTAGTAAAAAGTGCAATGGATGTTCTTGCAGCGCCTATCCTAAACATTATCAATAGTTCATTATTCCATGGCACAGTACCTGATACACTAAAAGTGTCAGTCATTAAACCATTACTTAAAAAGTCAGACCTTGACCCACATATACTAAATAATTATAGGCCTATTTCAAATTTATAGTTTCTCTCTAAAATACTAGAAAAAGTAGTCGCCAGTCAGCTTCAGACACACCTTATGCATTACAATTTATTTGAGAAATTCCAGTCTGGTTTCCGCACTGGTCATAGTACAGAAACGGCACTAACACGGGTTGTAAATGACATTCTGATATCCTCTGATGAAGGAAAGTCCACTGTAATTATGTTGTTGGACTTAAGTGCAGCATTTGACACCATCGACCACTCTATTTTACTGCACAGGCTAGACAATGATGTTGGGCTTACAGGCACCGTGCTCGCTTGGTTTAGTTCTTACTTATCAAATCGATTCCAATATGTACAGAAATGTGCTGACAGTACTCCATCATTATACACAGAAGTTCAATATGGTGTCCCGCAGGGCTCAGTACTGGGACCTTTACTGTTTTCACTTTACATGCTTCCACTGGGATCTCTCATTAGGAAACATAATGTTAATTTTCACTCGTATGCAGATGACACCCAGTTATACCTTTCATTTAAATCAAATGAAGTTTCTCCAATGTTGTCTTTAATTAGTTGTGTTAGTGAATTAAAGGAGTGGATGAATAAGAACTACTTGTCTTTAAATACAGATAAAACAGATGTTAATTGTTGGAGGGAATGACGCTGATCACAACAATATTTTGTCGTCATTTAACTCAGTGGGAATCCCAGTCAATTTTACTGAATCAGCCCGCAATCTAGGAGTTATCTTTGACTCTAGCATGTCATTTAAAGCGCATATTACAAAG
This sequence comes from Erpetoichthys calabaricus, assembly GCF_900747795.2. Taxonomy (NCBI): domain Eukaryota; kingdom Metazoa; phylum Chordata; class Cladistia; order Polypteriformes; family Polypteridae; genus Erpetoichthys; species Erpetoichthys calabaricus. The sequence continues at coordinate 430,063 of NC_041409.2, read as the reverse complement.
TTGTCCAAAACATGTTTCTTCCATCTTAAAAATGTTAGGAAATTAAGGCGCTTTTTAAATAAACAGGATTCTGAGAAACTAATTCATGCATTTATCTCTAGTAGGATTGACTACTGCAATGCGGTGTTCACTGGATGTTCAAACTGTTCTTTATACAGCCTCCAGTTAATCCAAAATGCGGCTGCGAGAATTATTACAAGAACAAGAAAATACGAACACATAACTCCAGTTCTTAAATCCTTACACTGGCTCCCGGTTAAGTTTAGGGCAGATTTCAAAATCCTTCTTTTAACATATAAAGCATTAAATGGTCGAGGTCCGGCTTACTTGTCTGAACTTATCATGACTTACAAACCAGAGCGCACATTAAGATCTCAAGATGCCGGTCTGCTTATGATTCCAAGGATTAATAAAATAACAGTGGGAGGTCGAGCTTTTAGTTACAGGGCCCCTAAACTGTGGAATGGTCTGCCTGCTAGTATAAGAGATGCCCCTTCGGTCTCAGCTTTTAAATCCCGGCTGAAGACTCACTACTTCAGTTTAGCATATCCTGACTAGAGCTGCTGATTAACTGTACAGACTGCATCTCTGTTGTTAGTCATTAGCACTTAAACATAAGTAACATGACAGTTATAATTGTATACTAACCCTCACTTATTCTGTTTTTCTTTTCGGTACTCAAATGTGGCACTTGGTGCCATGGCCCACCTGCCAAGTTGTTTTGCCTGCCTAAGGAAAAGTCATCCCAGATGGAGGATCGGGGGAATCGTGGGAAAGAGGGGTCCTTTCATCGGATTGGCTGGCCCAGCACTGTTTCAGCGGTGGAATGGCCAAATGGGGGAGGCAGCTTGAAGGATGAGGTCTCCAGGACTCTATACAAATCCAAATCTTATTATGGGATATATCATCTACTGTTAAATTCTGCTCTGTACTTCTAAAATTTATACTTACTATATTGAGAAATTGTTCTGTTCTGTGTACTGCATTGTATTGTATTGACCCCCTTCTTTTGACACCCACTGCACGCCCAACTCTCTTTGAACTGCCTTTCCCAAGGTTTCTTCCATTTTTCCCTACTAGGTTTTTTTTTGGGAGTTTTTCCTTGTCTTCTTAGAGAGTCAAGGCTGGGGGGCTGTCAAGAGGCAGGGCCTGTTAAAGCCCATTGCGGCACTTCCTGTGTGATTTTGGGCTATACAAAAATAAACTGTATTGTATTGTATTGTATTGTATCAGACAACACAGGAGATGTGACCAGAGGTGTTGACAAGTCAGAAGGTCACAGATGAGCAGATTTGACAAATGTCAGTCATCCTTATTGTTTATTAACCAAACACCATTGGGAGTTTATTTTACAAAATGTAAACAGTTATTAGATTTGTATTTTGTAAATACATAACGATAATTAAAAAGATTAATTCAAATAAATGTTCTTTTCCCATAGAGAATCTTCCATAACCTAACAAAGCTGCACTGTCCTTAAAGGTAATGACAACATTAAGAAATCTGCACAAAATATGCAAATATCCGGATCATGGCGCCGCAGATGGCAGCCTCGGTGCCGCGTTCCTTGGTGCTTTCTATGTTTTGGTTTGTTTGTTCAGTGATAAGCTGTCCCCCTCTGATCACATACAGCAGAGAGGAACTCTTACACATCGGTCAATTCGCTGGTGAACTTTTTTCACTACATGTCTTTCACTCAAACAGAGTACTTTACAGAACTTTTAGTTGGAGGAGCAGCCGCCCTTTACGGAATTAGCAGGAGATGCCGACGAGGGAAGCGAGCCGGAGCGCTTGTTAAACTGCGCCACCGGGGATTTCGAACTGCGCTCCCTTCAATAGGCTACACCTGGCGAACGTCCGTTCTTTGGCCAACAAGATGGACGAACTGCTACTGTTAAACAGAATAAACATGGACTTTTCCAGATCTGCCGTCCTGTGCTTCACTGAAACCTGGCTTGGTGAGCACATCCCCGATAGCGCATTATACCTGCCGAGCTTCCAACTTCTCCGTGCGGACCGCGTCATGGAGCTCTCGGGGAAAACGAAAGGAGGCGGAATCTGTTTCTACATAAACGAAGGTTGGTGTACAGATGTCACAGTACTAATCAAAACATGCAGCCCTCACTTAGAGTCTTTTTTCATTGACTGTAAACCGTTCTATTCACCGCGGGAGTTTTCCTCGTTTATTCTGGTTGGTGTTTACATCCCACCTCAGGCCTGTGTTAGTGAAGCATTACAACACCTGGCTGACCAGATAACTAACATGGAGCACAAACACCCGGACTCCCTGCTCATTGTTCTTGGTGATTTTAACAGAGCAAACCTCAGGCAAGAACTGCCAAAATTCAGTCAGCATATTAAGTGTCCTACCAGGGACAAAAACACACTGGACCACTGCTACACTACATTAAAGGATGCTTATCGCTCTGTCCCTCGTGCTGCCCTGGGACTCTCTGACCACTGTTTGGTTCATCTTCTCCCGACTTACAGGCAGTGGAACAAACTTCCTGACAGATAGGAAGCAGCAAGTGAGACTGGGAAAAATCACATCCAGCACACGAACAGTCAGCACTGGCGCATCCCAGGGATGTGTCCTCTCTCCTCTGCTCTTCTCCCTCTACACAAATGACTGCACCTCAAGAGACCCGTCTGTTAAAATCCTGAAGTTCGCAGATGATATGACAGTCATTGGCCTCATCAAGGACAGTGACGAGTCTGTATACAGACGAGAGGTGGAACAGCTGGCCCTCTGGTGCGGTCAAAACAACCTGGAGCTGAACAAGCTTTAAACTGTGGAGATGACAATGGACTTCAGGAGGATCCCCCCAGTGCTGCCCCCTCTCACACTACTCAACAGCATTGTGTCTGCTGTGGAAAACTTTAGGTTTCTGGGATCCACAATTTCCCAGGACCTAAAGTGGGCACTAAACATAAACACAATTGTTAAAAAGGCCCAGCAGAGGTTGTACTTCCTGCGCCAGCTCAGGAAGTTCAACCTGCCTCAGGAGCTGCTCATCCAATTTTACTCTGCAGTAATCCAGTCTGTTCTCTGTTCATCTATCACAATCTGGTTTGGCTCAGCCACAAAACAGGACAGGAACAGACTTCAACGGACAGTCAGGATTGCAGAAAACATCATTGGTGTTGATCTGCCCTCCATTCAAGACTTATACAGATCTCGAGTCAGGAAACGGGCAGAAAACATCATTGCAGACCCATCACACCCTGGTTACAACCTTTTTCAACTTCTTCCCTCTGGTAGGCGCTACAGAGCATTGTACGCCAAAACTACCAGACATGTGAACAGTTTCTTTCTTCAGGCCATCACTCTCATGAACACTTAAGTCAATCTCACAGCATCAGGGACAATACTAGGTAAAACCGGAGTCCAATTCCTTGTATGTGTACATATACTTGGCCAGTAAAGCTGATTCTGATTCTGATTTGATCAAACCCAAATCTTTCCTCCCCTCAGCCTTGCCATTCATTTAATATTGAGAGTGGCCACTAGAGGGGGCAGTTTGACTACAGAAGAATCAGCTCACCTGTCAGCTCTGAAGGTCATGTGACTATGTGACCGTGTCGCCTTTATTTTGCTCTTAATTCATTTAAATCTTAATTAGTTTTAGATATAATATTTAAAATTCTTTATTTCAGGTGTTTTATTCATCTCCTTTCCTGCTCAGTCCTTTATATGCGACTCCAATCTTCATGAAGCGTCCACTGCACTCCACCTCCCAGTAGCAGCGAGTCCCAGTCAGAGCCTCTCTGCACAGAACTTGAGTCCAGCAGTCAAATCTGTCAGGATGATCAGGATATTCAGTCACTGTCCCATCATGTGTCACCTTCTTGTTCCCTTCAAGAGCACAGCAGACCTCACCACACGCTCTCATTTATTTATGGAGTGTGACATTGGTGAGCCAAACCAGACACCAATGGAGAATGTGATTACACTTTCAATGACGGCTTTGTGAAACTGAATGAGGATTGGCTGTGAAATATTTAATTTCTTTATCTGGCGTAAGAAGTCCAATCACCGCTGTGCCTTCTTAGTGATGTGGTGGTGTTCATGTCCCAGCTGAGAGTGTTTGTGATTGTTGTGCTCAGAACTTTGAAGGAGTCCACCATATTGACTGCTGAATCATTCATTTCTAGTGTCAGAGGTTGTGACTGCTGCTTGTGAAAGTCAATGGCCATTTCCTCTGTCTCGGGGGTCTTCAGCAGCAGGGTGTTGAAGGTCACCAAGACACAAGACGAGACCCCTCTTTTCTAGAAGGTGTTCATTGCCGTTAGTAATTAGACCAATAATGGTGGTGTCATCAGTGAACTTAATGATTTAACTGAAGGATCAGTGGACCTGCAGTCATTGGGGTACAAGGAGTAAAGTAGGGGGGCCGCCCACAGCCTTGAGGGGCGCCTGTTATGATACAGAGACAGTCTGAGAGGTGGGAGTCCACACAAACATACTAATGTAGCAGCAGACTCCAGTGCCTTTGACTTGTTGTGATGATCAGCATCTCTAACTGCTCTGTAAAGCAGAAACCCCAGCAGTTCTCATGTGGAGTCAGGATCTGATGCAGTAAGCCAGGTGTCCACACAGCAATATGCTGACCAGAGAGAATAATCCTTACTGGGGCCGAGAAAAAGATGAAGTTCATCTGTTGTGGGCCTCAGTGGTCTGACGTTGATAAAATTAGTAAGGGAAGGGGCACTTGACAAGCGCGTCTCCTGAACCCCTCGAGAGACCCTGAGCGCATCCCCCTTCTCCTCTTCAGGTGGGAATTACCTGGCTGGGGGGCCGAGTCTGCAGTCGGAGGTCCATAAGTGCTAAATCCGTATGAAAGTGTCCTTAATCAGTGGAGGAGAAATGAAGTCCAATTTCAATAGACAGGAGCTGATCTCGTGTGAATGTAATCCTCATATTGTTACAAAAGGTAAAGTTAACAGAGAAGAACAGCACATCAGCAGCAGCGAGCAAACAACTGTGGCTGTCCTGATCAGCACCATCATTATGAGCACAAGGTTACCGTTGAGGTCAGAGTTCACACGGACCGCTGGCTTTATTAAATTACACTTATTGTCACAGCCAACCTCTTTAATTTTAAATCAATCCACTGTCACACTTCATCATAAACTGACATTCCAAAGGTCAGGGCTACACAGAATATGAAAATAAAAATAAAATAAAAACTTACTGAAAATGAAATGTTTGTAATGAATTGTCATAAACTTGTGACTGAAAACTTGATGATTTACTGACCAGCAAACAAGATGGCCATTGAGTGCTGAGAGATGTGGAGTTTATGAGAAAATCATCATGGTGTGAGCTGAAGCTACTCAGTCACTAAAGGAGACGATTAAAATCCAAAAATTGGCTGAGGGGTTGGAGCTGCGACCTCACAGATTGAGCTTCACGACCTTCAATTTGGTGCCTAGTGGACGTCTTTGTCAGGTCAGCGTGTTCTCCTCGTGTCACTCCTGGTTTTCTTCACACAATCCACAGACGTGCATGTTGGGTGAATTGGTGACTCAGAATTGGCCTTGTGTGGTTGTGAGCACCTGACTTAACACAACGCAGCCTGAACTGGATTAAACTGGTTTGAAAAATGTTGTGTTAAAAATCACTACAATGTAAACCCACCACAGCCATGATGGTCTGCTGACCTGAATCAATCATATTTATATCATTATATGTCACCTGTCACGTCTGTCTCTCTACTGTTTGTGTCACCGACATGTCCCCAGTAGTTTTTGTCCCTTTCCACTTTTTAAACAAGAATCCTAATTTTCTGTCAAATACATGTAAATTGACCACAGGGATTGTCATCCACTATTCATTATTCCAGAGAGCAGACTCTTTGCTTTTAAGTTCAGACGTACACAATAAAATAAATGACAATGATGTGAACACCATTATTGGGACCCTCAGCTAATGTTCTCTGACCGACTAATTTCAGGTGAGACCTGCCATCAAGCACTTCCTGCAGCTCTGGATGAGACTTCTTATCCCCTCACTGCCCACTCGGCCCAGTCTTCTTGAGCTTTGATGGACTTCTTCTCCCAACTGTAACCTCCAGCTCTTCCCATGGATGTTGACTTGGGTTCATTTTAGGTCACATATTGGACCACTTCAGAATATTCCAATGTGATTTCCACCATATTTGGGTGGTCTTACTTGTACGTTCTGGAGGATCCATAATCTGCACCTCAGACAGAGCTTTGTGATGTTTGCTCCAGAATTTCTTGGTCTTGATGATATTCTCATTTTATTGTGCCCTGCACAGATTCAGCACAGCAGCCCCCTAACATTAATGAGCCTCCTCCATGTTTTGTGTTTTTTCTTTGAACACTCATTTTGTTTTCTGTGGACACAGAGCTGCTGTGACTTACTGTAAAGCTCTCGTTTAGGTTCATCAGTCCAAACGACCTTCTTCAGTACTGTGGCTTGTCAACATGTGTATTAGAAAACTCCAGTCAGTTATTTATTTTATTTTTTAGTCTGTCTTTCAGAAGTGGGGTCTTCTGCCACAGAGCTCACTTTCATTCAGTAAGTGCTTGATGAAGATACTTGAAGCTGTAGTACTTTGATCTTGGAGGTCAGCCTGAATCTGTCCTGATGTTTGCATTGGTTCTTTCTCCACCACTGAAGCTGTCCTTCTGTTCAGTTGGGGGTCCATTTTCCATCTGCAGCAGCATTCAGTGTGTTTGGCTACAGTCCAATGGACCTTCAACTTCTTGATGTTAGTTACTGAGGCCACAGGAACATGAAGGTCTTTGGAAATGGCCTTGTAACCTTTATATTGACCAAACTTGGCTGTGACCTTCTTCCTTTCATCCTTTTCATGTCCAGTGTGATGCACACAACGACTCAGCAAAGCTTTGTGAGGGCTGAGTCCCTGAAGACCCCTGTGATGCTCATAGTGGACTGATTCTTATTCAATGATGTGCTTTAACATCTAATGGCTTCCATATTTACAAGTACACGGAACAGCGATGGGGAAGAAGTATGCCCCAGCTTACGCAAATATATATATGTCAGAATGGGAGCGTACCGCCTTTGGCAAATGTTGTAAGCTCCCATTCTTGTATCTGAGGTATCTTGATGATATATTTGGCGTTTGGGTATATTCACAACAAGATTTTGAGGATTTTGTAAATACCTTGAATACTGTACATGAGACTATTAAACTGACGGCAGAAATTAGTCGGGATTTGGTCACCTTCTTGGATACTCAACTCAGCTTTCGATCTAGTGTAAAGAACACAAACAAATATCTTGTTACAAAAGTGTTCTTTAAAAGTACAGATACTCATGCACTTCTGCAGTCGAGTAATTATCATCCTAAACATACTTTCCGGGGGATCATTAAATCCCAGCTGATCAGATTTTATCGTATTAATAGTGATCAGGCAGATGTAGAAGAGGCGATGACGACTCTGTTTAAGGCCTTGAGACAGAGAGGGTATTCTAAAAGATTCTTAAGGGAGATTAAAATGGAGGTGCAAGAGCAATATAGGGGGTATTTAACCTCACACATTCCCTTGAGTAGGTCGACGGGGATTCCACAGGTGCCGGTAGTTGGTTTAGACTCAGATGTAGACTCAGGAGACTTATCCTGGTTGACAGGTATGGAAGATAGTTTGGATGGAGTTATGGATGGGTTGATAAATGGCGATATAGATGGAGTGAAGGGATGGTATGAGAGTATTTGGTTGGGGGAGAGAGGGGATTGGGCTTTTCGAGTAACACAACAACGGTATCTAGGAAACTTGGAGATAGATTTTATCGAAGGTTTTACTTACCGGGGGCCGATTCTTCTCTTCTCTCTGAATCTTCCATCTTCTTTTATGCCAGTTTGGACTCCTCGGAAGCTGAAAAACAAAAAACAAACAATGTTAGATCAAATGGAGGGGGTAGGCCGATGGTTATTTTTGCAGGATCACATACAACAAATGGAATGGCAAAATCAGTGGCGGGGAGCCATCTATTTCTTACAAAGATTTCGGATGGAAGGGCAATTAGAGGTAGGCACTTTATTAGGGACTTGCCCCAACCTTAAGGTTAGTGGGGGGGTCCCTGATGTTAAAATAGTGGGGTTGGGCCCAGAGGGGAAAGTAGTGCAGGTAGACACCTTGTTAGAGACTTGCCCCACCCCGTACCCTAACTTTACGATTGTTGGAGGTGGCCCTGATGGTGCAGTAGTAGGGAGGGGCCCTAAGGTTAAAATGTCTCAGTTGGGGGCTAGTGAGGAGGGGAGTAGTCAGAAGGTTGTTTTTGGAAGGATAGTTACTGATGTGGGTAGTGATTGGGTAAGAAAATGTCAAGGACAGAGATGGGATGAGGGTATGGGAGATATAATTTTTTCAGGGTTAGTAGAGGGGGTGGAATGGGATGATGTGGGTGTGAAATTAATGAGGAGGATGGTGGAAGTGAGCTGGAAATTGGAGTTGGGGGAATTTTTAAATCTAATGATTGGTTTTCAACTTGTTTTTGGAGATGGACGATGGTGGTGGGAAGGATCAGAAATAAAGAGATCGTGGGGAGATAATCAGGGACAAGAACAGGATATGGGAGGGATAACGATAGAACAGAATAAGATTATCCCTTTGATTTTTACATTTTCTAACCAAGCCCAAAAGGTAACTAGGGTTCTGAAGAATGATTTTTCGGAGGCTCAGTTAGGGGATCAGGACTTGCAACAATGGAGGGTGATCTCATCATATAGAAAAAATAAAAATCTGAAAGATTTGATGGTTAGGGTTTCCTGTGTGTCCCGACTCAAGAATAGGCGTGCCTGGGAGATTCCTTTTGTTTATAAAATAATAGTCAGGAATTATGAGACCAGGGAGGAATATCCGATTTACCAACAGCTATCCCTGACATCGATTAACTGCATCTATGGCATTCAATGCCAAGAATGTAAATTGATGTATGTGGGGAGGTTAGGCTAATTAGCGACACGGGGCTAACACTGCTTGTCCAAATATCCGTGGTGAAACTAAACGCAGAGGAGGCTTGCAGTAGGCTGTGGATATGTTTTTTCACGGAGTCGTGTAGTTTAGGCAGTTCTGTGTCAGTCATGTAGTGGCGGCTTGGGACACCATATCTGGGCTCCAGAACACGGAGGAGACGCAGGAATCCCACATTTTCTACCTCCGAGAGTGGCTGGTCACTCAATGCAATGTACTCGATAATTGCCTGTGTTATTTTCACAGCACGTGGATTGTCTCTGGACATTTTCTCTCGTCTTCCAAGAGTTTGCTGCAGCGTGGGTTGTGTTGGTTTAGAAGCGTGGGTAAACTCTTTGTACTCGTTGTCGTGTTGGGATTTTAGGTGCTTGATTAAATTACTTGTGTTAAATGCGCTACCTTTTGAGCCTCCTCTGGACAATTTCGCTGAGCACAATTTGCAGTCCGCCTTTGTTTTGTCGTCTTCATTCACTTTGAAATAGTTCCACACGGCTGACATGTCTCGCCTCGCCTTCTCCCCGCTCTGAGCTGCAGCCGGGGCCTGGGGGCGGGCACTCGGCGCCTGTGATTAACCCCTTACACGCCGCTCAAACATAGACATTTCTCAGACCGTGGTATCGGGGGACTTTTAACGAGTATGAGTACTTTAGAAAATGTGGTATCGAGGCCGATACCAGATACCCGTTTCGGTATCGGTGCATCCCTAGTGCTATACGAAGAATTTACAGGCAGGCTTAACTGTAATCCAGAATCCTTTATCTTTTCTTTTTTCTATTCTGTTGGGATACATAAGACTGAAACATAAGACAAACCAACTCCTGTTTTTGTTTGTGAGGTCCAAAACACTGACATTTCTTATTCCTTGTTGCTTCATTATATGTATTGTACTTTCAGGTGAGTGTCAGCTCTCATGAACACAGAGCCAAGTCCGATGACTTAAGATAAAATCAACTATATTTGATTCTGTCAAGGCAGACTAGTTGGACTGAGTAGCTTGGTATTTCACACTAGTGGCCAAAGAAGTCTGTGACTGAAAGTTACTAGAAAAGTTGCATAATGTGACAGGACCTTAAGTTCCAGTCTGCAGACATTCCATCCATCCATCCATCCATTTTCCAACCCGCTGAATCTGAACACAGGGTCACGGGGGTCTGCTGGAGCCAATCCCAGCCAACACAGGGCAGGAACCAATCCCAGGCAGGGTGCCAACCCACCACAGGACACACACAAACACACCCACACACCAAGCATACACTAGGGCCAATTTAGAATCGCCAGTCCACCTAACCAGCATGTCTTTGGACTGTGGTAGGAAACCCACACAGACACGGGGAGAACATGCAGACTCCACGCAGGGAGGACCCGGGAAGCGAACCCAGGTCCCCAGGTCTTCCAACTGCAAGACAGCAGCGCTACCCACTGCGCCACCGTGCCACCCTCTGCAGATATTACAATACAATATTTTACTAACATTTACACACATAAACATAAACATGTGTATAATGGATAAATAAGCAGAAATATAACTCTATAGTTACATGACAAACATGACAAAGACCTGATGACAGATATATAATAAATAAAGAATATAAGAGCTGTGATATGGTCCAGTAACATATCAGAGACAGAAAGACAAAAAAGCTTTTTTATTTCTAGCTTTTGTGTTTGAACTTCCACTAGGTCTGATTTATTTTCTTGTACTGTGATGTTTACAGTGTTGCATTTTAGTCTTTTAATTTTATTTGTTTTGAGAATATATTTTGGGACTGAATGAGAATGTTCCTGAATTCACCCCTTCTATTACTTATAGTGGCAAATATTTATTTTACATTCTGTTTCCTAGATATTCCCATATACCAGATAGTCTGCTTTCTATAAATCTTCTTCTTCTTCTTTCGGCTGCTCCCGTAAGGGGTTGCCACAGCGGATAGCTTTCTGTCCTCTGTATCTTGTTCTGTTACTCCCATCACCTGCATGTCCTCTCTCACCACATCCATAAACCTTCGCTTAGGCCTTCCTCTTTTCCTCTTCCCTGGCAGCTGTATACTTAGCATCCTTCTCCCAATATACCTAAGGATCTGCTGCAGGATTCAGCTTGTTTGTACTGGCTGTGCACGGATCCCAGGAGTTTAACTATTATTATGTAAATGAAATGACAAACTGGGCAAATGCACAGGCTTACTGCCGGAGTAACTTCACTGACTTGGTGACTATTGCAGATGGGAAAGAACTTAAGGAAATTCTGGGCAATTTTACAAGAGAAAATTACCCTGATGCAGAAATCTGGATTGGGCTAAAAGATATACTTGTAAATAAGACCAATGGAACATGGAGCAATGGTGAAACATTCACCTATCGAAACTGGAATAAAGGGGAACCAAACAATAAGTATGTATCTTGTGGCTGCATGTACTACCACAGAAATGAAACAAACCACAATGGCACCTGGAATGACTGTGGTTGTAAAAATGGTAAGACATTCATCTGCTATGCAGGTAAGTTACAGCTGAGCACAGACTCGTGTCTGGAGGTAGAGGGACACAAATGAGGCTCATCAGTGTCATACTGACTACGAAATCTGCACTTTATAATCCTCTAATGTGATTGTCTCTTCTCAGCATTGCACATTCTCTTCATGTGCTCATGCCTGCCAGTCTTATTTTATTTTTAAATATAAGGCAGCAGTGTGTGGCTTGATGTAATTTACACTGTTAAACTTGAGTGTTAAAGCAGATAAGAAAGTTGCTACCATGTTAAATTTTTTAATTGCTGACTCAGGGAATTGTGAATCTGTGTTAGGATTTACCAATTTGTCTCGCTGTTACATCTGCTACAGCCATCTGACTCGTGTCTGCTGTCTAACCAAATGGTCACGTTTGTCCATCACTCTGTGATTAGTTGTGCAACTCTCCCATCAGAAGGTTGTAGGATCGTTTACAAAAATGTAGAAAAAATATATTAGTCAAATAGGAGATCTGGCAACTAATTATTTTAGAGCAATATAAGATCTAGATACAGAAATTCTAACTGATAAACCGAAGTCAACTTTTTTTAAGTGTTACAAAGTAATAGTCGTGCAGTGGTAGGTTCTTCTTCCTCGCAGCTCCTGAGTTCAGATTCTAGCTTGGCCACTGACTGTGTGGAATTCTAACCTTGACCCCCATTTTCAAGGGGCTTTGTTGGACACATCTTTTAATTAATGATTCCAACTTATCCCATTATGAACGGATGATCCTGGCAATTAACTGGCACACTGTGCTGGGTTGACCCCTGCCTCCTATTTGATATGGCCAAAGAAGAACAAACACAGGCTAAAGAAATGCTTTTTGATGAGAGATTTTACTGCAATTTTGTTTTTAAATGAGATGAATGTGGCTAAAATCTTAGCTTTAATGTAATTTTTACTTTGAAATGCACCACATGAGACACGCCCTGCAGATTTAAGATATAACAGAAGGTGGCCTGTCACAAGCTTTTTAGAAGTATGCAGGTTAGGTATAGGTTATAGGTTAGGTTAGGTACTACCTGAGGTAGTGTCCACCACCTTTAGTGTCATTCTGTTTTTTTCTTGCAGTGAAAAGGAAGTTCCATGCTGTGAACAACCCAATGACTTGGCTCTCAGCTTTTCAGTACTGCAATTCTAATAACACTGGCATGGCCACAATGCGAAGTGGAAGAGAAGAGTGGCATTTGCTGAAGCACCTCAATGAAACCAAAATATTGGAGAAAGTGTGGATTGGAATGAGGAGCTCCATGATCTTTGGACACTGGTTCTAGATGAATGATGACCCGGTCACTTACCAAAACTGGATAAATGACCCCTCAAAGGTCTTTCAAAACACTCGTTTCTGTACCAGTCTGGATCCGAATCAGAAGAAGTGGGCCAAGCAGGACTGTGCAGAACGAGCCCCATTTGTCTGCTATACGGGTGAGTGAACTTTTTATCAAGTAAAACACTCATTTTTTTTTTAGGAGTAATCAGCTTCATATTTGAAATTAAAACAATTTAACATCATCTACATGAAATGAATGGAATTTTGTGGATTCAGAGTTGATTGTATTCAGCCATAAGTCAACTAGACAGCTCTAAAGCTTTGTTCTGCATATCGCTGGCGTGTACAATACGCACAGGAGGCAGGACTGCCCACCAAAGTCATCAGAATTTTTACAATATGCTGATACTCTTTGTGTGATTCCTTACAGACAACTAGCATGGCCAACATTGATTCCATCCTCTCAGATGGCTATAAGATGGGAGGACAGATCATCCACTCTGACACTTGACACTCTTCTGAGAACTGGCAATGCAAGATATATTTAACAGTTTTGCTTTTAAAATGTTCAAGGATTTCCGCGCTGTCTTTTCCACAAAAAAGAATTTACATTCACTCATGAAAGCCATTTGTACCACTCATGCATTTGTCTAAACTCTTAATGAAATGGCAAATAAGCAATTTAGATCAAGAGGGCCTTTTAAATGAAGCTCCTGTTTTTAGCAACATTGGCAGTGTTGTGTTTGGTCTTTTGCCAGAGACATCTAATTAGATCAGTTGTTTTATCAAAGGTTTACTTGTCTGTTTGCAGCAATGACATATGAAACACAGGACCTCTCTTTATAAGGTAGTTTGCAGGACAGTAAATGGCAGGAGGTCAGCATCCTGGGAACGACTGAGAATTCCTCACAGTAACTTTGATAAGTTTATTCTTGACTGCATTCCATTTTGAAGAAACAGTTCCTACAAGCTAGGACATTCTTCCTAGGGTCACCATCTTAAATTGTGAGGTGCCATAATGTCACATGTTATGAAGACAGAGTGTCACACACAACACGCACAGGTCACTGGCAGCGTGCACCATCACCCTAAACAACATGGAAATAGAATCAAGAAATGGCAACATGTTTTGATTGCCATCATTAATGTATTTTCTGTGTAAATTGCTGTGCAGTTCCTATCAATCTAGATAAGGAGTGTAAGATTCTGAGACAGAAGGAATTTGAATTTGGGAGGTTGAGTTTTGTCTAGAATATGATCTGAAAAGTTTTAATATTTAATCACATTTATATCACGGCAACTTTTCCTTTTCTGTGTTTGCATCACTATGTTAGATTTCTGTTTTGCCGTCTACATGGAGAGTTTGCCCAGAATCCATTAGAGTGCAGCGGTTTGTAAAATCAATTTTGCCACGATGCAAAGGTCACCTTCGATGTTTCTGGATTTCCCTTCTTTGACATATAAACATTGTTTTGTTTTATTTAAATGATACTTATTTAGTCTTCCCCTGGTTTTCAAAATCCCTGCTATCATTTTCGACTACAGTACAAGTATTTTTTCAATCCCATTCTGGCTTTGATGAAAAATCTTTGTCTCCCAGGTGTAACCTTTTGCTCCTTCTTTGGTTCTCCTGGTCTTTTTCATTTTCTTTTTAATGTGTGTTTGTGAGTCAGTATAAAAGTCTGCTGGAAAATGGTAAACAAAATAGTACTGCAATAATGTGATGAAAACAACAATAAAAATCCTTCATTGTCAAAATTATCAACTTGCCATGTTCAAAGTGGTAAATAATTAACTCTGCATAAAATAAAACATTGATTCATGACACTTGTGTTTTCTCTTGTGTGTTCAAAATTTACTCTAGTTATTGTAGTTAGGCCTGAGGCTGGCAGTCTCCTTTTCTTTAGTTTTTCACTTTGTTTTCTGTACCTGCTGAGTTTTTCTTTCTTTGGTTTATTCGGAGGTTCTCGCCTTTTTCTGTCACACAGGTTGTGCTTAGACTGCTAGCAAACACTCAGTCGTCCAAGACACACAAAGAGGAGTAAAGGTATGGGAGGCACTATGTTTTCATGGTGGTCTCTGTCCCGTGAGTCAAGCGCCTAATGCTTTATCTCTTACAATAATGTTCACTTTTCTTCTGTGATTCAACAACAACAACATCATTTATTTCTATAGCACATTTGCATACAAAAAGTAGCTCAAAGTGCTTTACATAATGAAGAAAAGAAAAATAAAAGACAACATAAGAAATTAAAATAAGACAACAACATTAGTTAACATAGAAAGGAGTAAGGTCCGATGGCCAGGGTGGACAGAAAAAACAAACAAAAAAAAAAAAACTCCAGAAGGCTGGAGAAAAAAAATAAAATCTGTAGGGGGTTCCAGGCCACGAGACCACCCAGTCCCCTCTGGGCATTCTACCTAACATAAATGAAATAGTCCTCTTTGTAGTTAGGGTTCTCACGGAGTCACTTGATGCTGATGGTCATACAGACTTCTGGCTTTTAATCCATCCATCATTGCTGGAACATCATGGTGCTTTGGGTAGATGGAAACTGGAAAAGGAAACCGAAGAGAAAATAGGGGTTAGTACAGATTCTGAATGAATAGTTATTATAATGAATTGGATATACAGAGTATATTATTAAATTACAGTGAGGTTATGAGAAGGCCATGTTAAAATAATGTGTTTTCAGCAGTTTTTTTAAGTGCTCCACTGTATTAGCCTGGCGAATTCCTATTGGTAGGCTATTCCAGATTTTAGGTGCATAACAGCAGAAGGCCGCCTCACCACTTCTGTTAAGTTTTGCTCTTGGAATTCTAAGGAGACACTCAGTTGAGGATCTGAGGTTGCGATTTGGAATATAGGGTGTCAGACATTCCGATATATAAGATGGAGCGAGATTATTTAAGGCTTTATAAACCATAAGCAGAATTTTAAAGTCCATCCTGAAAGACACAGGTAACCAGTGTAGTGACATCAAAACTGGAGAAATGTGTTCGGATTTTCTTTTCCTGGTAAGGATTCTAGCAGCTGCATTCTGCACTCGTTGCAAACGATTGATGTCTTTTTTGGGTAGTCCTGAGAGGAGTGCGCTACAGTAATCTAGCCGACTGAAAACAAACGCGTGAACTAATTTCTCTGCATCTTTCGATGATATAAGAGGTCTAACTTTTGCTATGTTTCTTAAGTGAAAAAATGCTGTCCTAGTGATCTGATTAATATGCGATTTAAAACTCAGATTACAGTCAACGGTTACCCCTAAGCTTTTTACCTCCGTTTTGACTTTTAATCCTAATGCATCAAGTTTATTTCTAATCGCCTCATTGTATCCATTATTGCCAATCACTAAGATTTCGGTTTTCTCTTTATTTAATCTGAGAAAGTTACTATTCATCCATTCTGAGATACAGGTTAGATATTGTGTTAGTGAATCTAGAGAATGGGGATTCATCCATTGTTCTCAAGGCCACCTTCTTGTATTTCTCATTTTCATTTGTTGTCCACCACAGTGCTTTTTTCATTAGGTTTAACATTACCCTGACTGCTGTTTAATTAACTCCTGTTAGTGTTTTCAAACTTGAGACCATGTCTCTAGCTCTTGGTGTTCCTGGGAACAGACTTCTCTTTTACTTTCTCCTCATTTTGCATAGTTCCTCTGGAATTTCACACTACTATCCAACTCTAAATAAACTAATCCTTGGGCTCCACAGTGGTTTGTGCATCTCCCTTACTGCACAAGGAATACAAGTTCAATTTATTACAACCACATGTGGAATCTGGACATTAATCCTGTGCAGTTCTCTTAGTTTTGCTCCCTTGCACAGTCAAAGAATCCCAAGCTGCGATATTTACAGTTTCAGGGTAGAGGAGTCTTCAAATACTTACAGTGTTGGATTGGTATGGCTAAAGAGCTGATGTCTGCCACCATATACTGGAATAAGAACGCATAAAGGATGAATGACCAGTGACCCAGAAGTCTAGCAATTATGTGCAGAGAACAAACCACATCTAGATCGCCTTAGTAGACCAGTTATGTTACAGGTCATTACTAACCGGAGCTGCTCTACAGTCCTTTTCACAATTAGATTTTGGAACAGAAGTGCAACACATTCTCCAAATCAAACGTGGCTGTCACTTTTAACACAACAACAAAACATTTACAAAACCTCTCAGTAAAGGCTGCAAATCTTTTCTTGATCATTTCCTTTGGGAGCTGGTTGCTCTATACTTAAATCCAAAATCTTAAAGCACTCCTTGCATTTCCATCCCTTCTTGAGGATCACCCTCCATTTCATCATCACTTCCAGTTCTCCACACTGTCCCACCTCCTAGAATTTCTTTTTGTTATACATTTACCTGAATTGCTGGCACATCCTCTTTCGCCCAGTTACTTGAAGTTTGTAAGAGAACTACTTGCACGCAGCTTGCAACTTTGCTTTGGTTTTTTTTCCTCCCCATTTACCACAACACAACCAAACTGGTTACACTTCTGTCTGATCTTTGAAAGCCTTTTACTTTTTGTCCCCCCAAGGTCACTTAAGACAATAAGCAACCAAATCAGATTTTCACAGTAACATTCTGGTTCTAATGACAGCAAGACTAGATAAAATTCAGCATTGTCTACATAACTCTGCCCAGAATTTTTTTTGGTCAAAAAGTCTCCAGCAACCCTGTCCAGGGTCTTTATTGTACAAGTGGTGCCATTCATTTTTTGTACTTCTTCCCTTTCCCAAATCACTGTCCACATTCAACATTAAAACACAAGACGTCACCTGAAAGGCCAGACTTTTGAATGCCAAAATTTGTATTCTTCTTAACACTCTTAACCCCAACTAGATGGTGAAATTCATCACTTCAGACAAAATCATGGCCAAAAGTGCATAAGGAATCAAGCAAACACCACAAACAGCCAATATGGAGTCAACATTAACTCAGAGTATTTTTAGGTGACAATCTTTACCATAATAAGTCATAAATTAATCATTATTAATACAGCTAATGTTTCTGACATCCCCATTGATAAAACACTGATGTTACCCTCATAGAAACCTTCTTAAGGCTGAAAACAAAGAAGGGTAAAGTACGACCACACAAAATTGACCATAATTTTAATCATGAAAACTTTGGCCTTTTTCTCTCTCTCTCTCTCTATGAAAGCCTGTCTAATTTATCACGACAGGCAGGCAAACAGCTCTTGTGTGATTTGCTCCTACCTTTTATATTCAGACTGAGACAGTACCATAGTGCACAAATAATAAAACCAACTAAGTAGGTCTGTACAATACCAAGACCATGCATCTCGGCATTAATGAGAGATCTTTTGGCCTGAAAACCCTAGAAGACTTCCAATGCAGCTTAACTGGAGTTTTTGGATTTCATTTTGTTTTTCTGTCCACGCTAGCCCAATGACCTTGATATCAGACCACCATTTAGAGACTGAAAGAAAAAACACATAGAAAAACTAAGGATTTCTATTTCTCAGTGTTATGCAAGTGTGCATTTTTGAATGCCATTATGAATTATTTTTCTTGTTTTAGTTTTTTTTTGCAATCAAGGACTTCTTAGGCAACCTGTAGAGCACTTTGAGGTGCATCACTGGTATGAAAATGGGCTACAGAAATGTAGTGATGCACAGAGAAGGAGGAGAGAGAAAAATAAAATATCAGGATTGAATGCTTTATACCTCACAACCGAGTCGGTCTTATTTTTTTGTACATTTGGTTTTGTGCTATTGTATACGGCCTACTTTCAATACATGCTATTCAACAATATCAAATTAATGATGTTGGTTAAAAATCCTTTAATTAATAAAGTGTAAAAGGAAATATAGAAAAATAGATAATTGGATAAAAGAAAATAATAAAATGTGAGCCATGTTAGATGGTCAAGGTGTTTTGTCCATTTTTGGCTAACAAGTCCTATGGATCCACATTGTTTATGAAGCTCAACTTGTTTAAATGGCATTGCTTTGGATCCAAATTCGATTTGCTCTGAATGATCCTTTATCTTTCTCTTTATATTTGCTTTTATAAAAACTGTTGCAATTCCTAGCAGTTATGTTACAACTGCTCATTCCTTGTTGTAAACAAACCAGTACAATCCTCTAACATTTATTTCCACATCTTATAATGCAATGTCACATATCACATACGCTCTAAAGAACATTCCAGCATCATTTCTATTCCCCCCCCATCACACTCACAAATTGACCTGCATTTTGAACATTGCAGGCGACAATATGAATTTTAAAAATGTCCACACCCATTGGCCAGTCCACACTGCCCAGAAGAAGCTACAGAATGATTGTGTGTTTGTGTATATCACTTCTGGAAATCTAATCATTTGTCTCTGCATGCATTTTAATCATTCAATAAGGGTACAATGAAGTCTACATTTCAAAGCTTTCTTGATCACTATTTAAAACAGTTACATGACTACATCAACTTCTGTATGGACACTTTAGTTCCAGTAAGAACAGTATGCTGCTATGCTAACAACAAGCCATGGATTACAAGTGACATCAAGGGCCTTTTGAACCAGAAGAAAAGAGCCTTTAAAGAAGGTGATCAGCATGAGCTCAAGCGCGTGCAGAAGGAACTCCGAGTCCAGCTCAGGGCGGCGAAGAAGCAGTACAGGAGAAAGCTGGAGCAGAAGTTGCAGAACAACAGCATGAAGGAAGTGTGGGATGGGATGAAGATCATCACTGGCTGCAGCTCGAAGCGGGGTACCACCATCGAGAGAGACGTGAAAAGAGCAAACCAAATGAACATCTTCTTTAACAGGTTTGACCACCCTAATCCACTCTCACCTCGGAGTACTGCACTCTCTACACATCCTTCTGCTGATACCAACATAGGAGAGACATCCCCACCCACAAATACAGCAGCGCAAGTGAGCAGAGAGCTGAGGAAACTTCGTGCCAGCAAAGCAGCAGGTCCAGATGGAGTATCGCCACGACTGCTGAAGGTCTGTGCATCAGAGCTAGGGGGTCCTCTACAGCGCATCTTCAACCTGAGCCTGGAACAGGGGAAAGTCCCGAGGCTTTGGAAAACATCTTGCATCACCCCAGTCCCAAAGGTATCACGTCCTGGTGAGCTGAATGACTTCCGGCCTGTCGCTCTAACATCACACGTGATGAAGACCATGGAGCGGCTGCTGCTTCACCACCTGAGGCCACAGGTCCAACACACCCTCGACCCTCTGCAGTTCGCATACCAGGAGAAGGTGGGAACGGAAGATGCCATCATCTATATGCTACATCGATCCCTCTCCCACTTGGACAGAGGCAGTGGTGCTGTAAGAATTATGTTTCTAGACTTCTCTAGCGCCTTCAACACCATCCAACCTCTGCTCCTTAGGGACAAGCTGACAGAGATGGGAGTAGATTCATACCTGGTGGCATGGATCGTGGACTATCTTACAAACAGACCTCAGTATGTGCGTCTCAGGAATTGCAGATCTGACATTGTGGTCAGCAACACAGGAGCACCGCAGGGGACTGTACTTTCTCCGGTCCTATTCAGCTTATATACATCGGACTTCCAATACAACTCGGAGTCCTGCCACGTGCAAAAGTTTGCTGACAACACTGCTATCGTGGGGTGCATCAGGAGTGGGCAGGAGAAGGAGTATAGAAACCTCATCAAGGACTTTGTTAAATGGTGCGACTTAAACCACCTACAACTGAACACCAGCAAAACCAAGGAACTGGTGGTGGATTTTAGGAGACCCAGGCCCCTCATGGACCCCGTGATCATCAGAGGTGACTGTGTGCAGAGGGTGCAGACCTATAAATACCTGGGAGTGCAGCTGGACGATAAATTGGACTGGACTGCCAATACGGATTCTCTGTGCAAGAAAGGACAGAGCCGCCTGTACTTCCTTAGAAGACTGGCATCCTTCAACATCTGCAGTAAGATGCTGCAGATGTTCTATCAGATGGTTGTGGCGAGTGCCCTCTTCTACGCAGTGGAGTGCTGGGGAGGCAGCATTAAGAAGGATGCCTCACGCCTGGACAAACTGGTGAGGAAGGCAGGCTCTATTATTGGCATAGAGCTGGACGGTTTGACATCCGTAGCAGAGCAACGGGCACTCAGCAGGCTCCTATCAATTATGGAGAATCCACTACATCCACTGAACAGGATCATCTCCAGACAGAGGAGCAGTTTCAGCGACAGACTGCTGTCACTGTCCTGCTCCCCTGACAGACTGAGAAGATCATTCCTCCCCCAAACTATGCGACTCTTCAATTCCACCAGAGGGGGTAAACGTTGAACATTGTTCAAGTTATTGTCTGTTTTTTACCTGCATTTTTTATTACTCTTTAATTTAATATTTTTTGCTGCTGGAGTATGTGAATTTCCCCCTGAGATTAATAAAGTATCTATCTATCTATCTATCTATTAAATAAAAAAAATTAAAAAATCCACTTCTTTACAGGATTATAAAGAAAACCTTCATAACATACATTGCACAAATAAAGCCTGACCTGAAGGTACTAAAAAATGCAGTTGTGTTTTTATTATTTGATTTTTAACGTATAAAATGTATACAAAAGAGATTATGTTCTAAAAGAGAAAAATCACATTTTATTTAGACATTTTAGTATTTACAAAAAGTATTGAGGAGTCATGTTCTGTTGGCAACTGCTGTCCCAATCACACATTCATTCACCTAAACAGAGAAAGAGAGAAATCAGATTAAAACAGAATCGGACCTGGAGTCAGTGTAAAGGCTGTACAGCATATCCCAAAGATCTCAGTGCTAGAAAGATGCTCAAGGCCCATAACCAGCTGCTCCATCTTATTTGTTAGAGAAGGTGTACTTCCAGATCACAAAATTAGTGTACAACTAGAGCACCACACGAGAGAGACTACCACCATCTACCCAAAGCACCATGATGTTCCAACAATGATGGATGGGTTAAAAGCCAGAAGTCTGTATGACCATCAGCATCAAGTGACTCCGTGAGAACCCTAACTACAAAGAGGACTATTTCATTTATGTTAGGTAGAATGCCCAGAGGGGACTGGGTGGTCTCGTGGCCTGGAACCCCTACAGATTTTTTTTTTTTTTTTTCCCTCCGGCCTTCTGGAGTTTTTTTTTTTTTTCTGTTTTTTCTGTCCACCCTGGCCATCGGACCTTACTCCTTTCTACGTTAACTAATGTTGTCTTATTTTAATTTCTTATTTTGTCTTTTTCTTCTCTTCATTATGTAAAGCACTTTGAGCTACTTTTTGTATGAAAATGTGCTATATAAATAAATGTTGTTGTTGTTGTAGATTAATCTCAGGTTCTGCCGCAATCTGCCTCCCCAGATCTAGAAACATTCCTGGCCAAAGTAGACCTACAGAAGACTTAATTAAAAACCACAAACTATAATAGATAAAGAGCAGCTTTTGAGTACACAATTTGACAACCACGTTTGAAATGCAGAGGTTAACTTTAAAGAAAAGCATAAAACTTCACCCATTTCTCCTAACTCAACCATAGGGCAACAAGGAGCCAGTGCCTGTCCTAGAGCAGCACTGAGGGCAAAGAAATAGCCAGCACTTAACTACTACACTTCCAGTTCATTAAAACTGAAGTTGGAATGTTTAAAATGGTCTCTTGAGGGTGTGAGGAAACTACCCTAACCAGGTCACCATCATTAAATTATATAAAAACACTCCAGCTTCACCATAAGTGAACCTACCCACATTACCTAAAACCAATAAAATAGTTGTACTGACCTTGCTAGCAAATCTCAGCGAGTTGAGAGATTCACCAAAGCTGTCACTCTTTGGTGAAATGTTCACAATCATCAGCCTGTGGAATGAAAGATCAGGAGTTCAGTTTTAATCTTTCACAAATGAAATTTCAAAATATATTTTCACCTCATTAACCTAATCTCATATAAAAGGTAATTACATTGATGGTTTGAAGTTTTGCATTTAAATCATTCTTTAAAAAAACGCTTAACGATACATTTTAATTTCATCAGGGTCCGTCCATTTTTTTTTAAAAAAAGACTGCACCGTCATTACAAGCACAAGTGACAACAGGAAGACTTTATTTTGTAATGCTGCTCTGTAATTACTGAATCAGAAAAATGAAGAAAATGCAAACTCCTATTTAGTTCATTATCAGCTGCAACCATAGAGTACTCCCAGCTCACTGTCAAGTGTTCAAAAGGCCCATCTGCTGGTGGTCCGTTCTTACATTAAGGATACAAGCAGTCAAGTAGGAGGGATGAGAAGACTCTTCCTTTTTTCAGCATTAAGAATAAAGGTTGTGTTAGTTAAGGCTTAACTTAAGAAAAGAAAAAACAGCAACCAAAACTAAAAGTACATTTAACTGAGAAAGGCAAACTCAACAGTTCAACATGCAAGGCAAACAGTACATCCGTTGTGCATCTACTAAGCACTGCCAATGTGTTTTGATAAGCCTGCATGAATAGAGATTTGCTTGACTATTTCTATCTCATACCACAGAAATATAACTAATTATCAATCTTAACCCCAAAATAGTGTTTTGTATCATGAATTAAAAAACTCAAAATTTTAAAAAGAAAAAATAGTATGCCAAGCCAAGAGTAATTATTTCAAGAGCTCAAGGTGTGTGTATTTTATTTATATACACACACACACACTTACTGTATACTTATACATTATTAATATACCCCAATTGGGGGGGTTACCAGGTGTACACACTTTTTCTTCCCCTTGCGGGAATCAAACTTCTGATGTCAGCATCTGAGACTTTGTGCCATGGTGGCTGGTTCCCTTTCTGTCAAGTCCAACACATGTGTAGTGTACTCTTATTTGACAGGCACTCTATAGCATGTCTATGATCTGCTTCTCGCAACTGAGAGGGCATAGCGGATGTCTGCCGGCCAACTATAAGTATTACCAAATCCAAATCATATTATGGGATATCATCTACTGTTAAATTCTGCTCCATACTTGTACATTTTTATACTGTATTGAGGATTTGTTCTGTTCTGTGTATTGTATTGTCCCCCTTTTTGACACCCATTGCACAGCCAATCTGGAAAGGGGTCTCTCTTTGGACTGCCTTTCCCAAGGTTTCTTCCATTTTTTTTCCCTACAAGAGTTTTTTTGGGAGTTTTTCCTCGTCTTCTTAGAGAGTCAAGACTGGGGCGCTGTCAAGAGGCAGGGCCTGTTAAAGCCCATTGCGGCACTTCTTGTGTGATTTTGGGCTATACAAAAACAAATTGTATTTTACCTGGTAGAGAACCACCCAAATATGAGATTTCAATCAGACCTATGCATGCACATATATGTACACACATATCTGACATCTGTCAAACACGTATATACATACACTTTGTTGGCCCAAACGTTCATACATCATCATGTTACACAAATTACATTTTAAAGAAATGTAAATTTCAGTATAACAAATACTTTGATCAAAAATGGCCACAGAAGATGACAATGCAATGCAAAAAATACTTAATTCCTTTCTATGTCGAGTCTTGGGAGCCCTGCAACAGGCCGTCTCCAAGAAAGTGACAAGTCTGAGAAATTTCTGGTCTCGGGCAAGAGTGTAGACGTGACATCATACACATAGCCAAATTCTGAGTCAGAGCTCCACCTAGTGTCCACATGGGTAGTTGTGTCATGGGTGGATATTGCACTGCAGAGTTTCATAACAATTGAGAAAAAACAAAAAAAGTGAGAAATTGTGTCTGTTTATGCTGAAAGAAAAAAATGATCAGATCAGAAGAGTGCGAGTGAGAGTAGGCCAAAGCCCGGTGTTAAACGTTCTAAACATTGTTCAACAAGCATGTTACACGGCAAGCTTGATCCTGCAGAGAACAACCAATTACTTGGCCCTTGGTTTACTGTTTACCAAATGGAGATGGAGACTCACGAGAAGAGTGAATGAAGTCAGTGTGTTTATCAACAAGAAACAAGGCAATAGATTTCAAAAGAAGAAAAAAACAAAACAAAAAAAAGATAGGCACAGAGCTAAGAAAAAGAATTGCAGCATATTAATTAGCAATCAATTACAGTACTTTCACAACCTAACAAGACAAATCAGGTGGAAAATTTGATATCCAAAACCATAAATATAAAAAAAAAAAAAAGAAGAGTTTAAAAAACAGACAATAGAATGTGGTCACCTACATACTGTACGTGTGCACAGCCCCAAACCTCAAAGTAAAAGCATCAAGTAGTATAAATATCTCAAACAACCTGGGAGGGAACTGGCGGGTACCACACCATTTGTGAGTGTCCATTTTATAGAAAAATACAATATTAAAGTGGCCTTTGCTGACTAAGCATGGAAAAAGCATTTTCTAAATAAAATGTATTATTACTACTACTACTGGTATACAGTAATAATGTACATTGGTGGTGGTGGGGGTCAATTTATTTGTTTGCAATTATGAAAGTATAAAGTGCATGAGAGGAGAGGTTAACACACAGCTCTTTATTTTTCTATTAGGGGAAAGAGCAAGTAAAATTTTAAAGTAAAAACGCATGGAAAAACATACCAAAAAAAAAAAAAAAAAAAAATAGCCACTTCATTATTATTGTTTCAGTATTTAAAACAAAAAAAAAAAAATCATATATTGAGAGTGCTAATGCTGTCATTTCTTCTGTAGTTCTGTATCATGAAGTTTATTCTGAATTCTGCATCATTGTTGTCCCTCAATTAATCCAATTTCCTATTGCCACTAGTAAATAGGTGTAGAATATTTGTTTAATAAGTAATGCAATTTTGTTACAGTAAATTAAAAAATTACTCTTTAAATGTGGCCCTAAATTTAACTTGGTATACAAATGTTCCCACAAAACAATGCAACTGTAGAGCTGTGCTGCTTAAATAAGACACATTCCCACATTTAAGGTTTAATAGAAATGGTTAAAATTTGACATAATTGTTTTTTTCCTCTCCTCCTATAAATGTAAACACAAAAGCCCCATTCTAGACATTAACTTGATAAACGGTATAAATAACTAACTTTAAAAGCAGCAAGAACACGTTCGACAGAGCAATACTGAATAATTAAAGCAGGCTTATTCAAAATGCAGCCCAGAAGCAACCTCTGAGTGGCCCAGCCTATGGTCCCATCAGGGCTCCAGACTGCAACTAAAAATGATCGGACATTCGACTGAAAACAGGTTTGGTGATTATCATTTCTACTTCATTCGCCAGTAGCGAATTATTTAAACTTTGAAATATTATATTGTATCAGATGCAAAAGACCTTTATTTTTTTTTTTTATTGTGCTGTTAACACACTGCTTCCCAAACTCGGCCCTGGAGGCACACTGTGGCGGCAGGTTTTTGTTGCAAACAGCTTCTGTTTTTAATTGGACTCCTAGGCTAATGAAGTGATGTGTTATTTCCCAAGTGCGGTGTTTTGGAAACAGTATAGAAATTAGAAAACTAAGTTTAGTTAAAAAAAAAAAATGAAAATGTACTAAGCAGTTCTATTGGAATAATGCATTTTCTTCTTTTTAACAATATTTTCATCTTGATTTTCATTCTACTTTTCTAGGCATTCTAATTGTTTAACTAATCCATTATTTTTCTAATTAGTAGTGCTGACGCTAAAGTAGTTGCAGCCTTTGATTATTCAGTGTCGTTTCTCTGGATGTCTGCGCTGCCCATTTTTAATTGTCATTATTAAGATACAATGAAGGGAGCAAACCACCACAGAAAATGGGCCAAATAGAAAGAAATCAACAAAAGGGAGTCAAGCATT
This sequence comes from Erpetoichthys calabaricus, assembly GCF_900747795.2. Taxonomy (NCBI): domain Eukaryota; kingdom Metazoa; phylum Chordata; class Cladistia; order Polypteriformes; family Polypteridae; genus Erpetoichthys; species Erpetoichthys calabaricus. Next base: position 403,594 of record NC_041409.2, on the reverse strand, counting down.
TAAATCTATAGCAAAAGCAGAAATGTTTCTAAATGTCTTGTAAAAATCATGCGGCCGTGTTTTTCTGAATGTAGAATAAAAGAAAAATAATACCAGCTAATTACAGTAAATGAGATTAGTGTTATCAGGTGTTGACAAAAACCTACAGCCACAGTTGGACCCCAGGACCCCTGTGTGAATATATGTGTTGGAATGGGCTCCCCTTGCATATCCATGAGCTGCTTAAAAGCTGCTTTATATCCCGCACTGGGTGCGAGATATTTGAAATTCCTCTGTTCATCATGCATGTCCCCTGTTATGATTACATCTGTGCCCTGTGGAATTCAGCCGTCCCTTCTGATTTCGCACAGGCATACTAAGGTGGATGACAGTAGAAGGGGAAAAAAAAAAAAAAAAAAAAGAAAGTATTGCTACTACCTCCGATTCTGTTCAGTTATAGTCGTTTTGTTGTTTTTGATGTGCCTGTCCCAGATATGACCAAATTGAAAAGGGTAAAAATGAATGAACATTACTTGACAAATTTTAAATCAACACAAAGAAATGTAACATTACTTGCTGGTTACCAGTGGCTGAAAATGTCTGGCCCAGCTAAATTTCTTGGTGTGAAAATCTGGCCCAACTTAAATTTGTAATTGGATAACCCTGAATTAAAAGTATACACATATTGTATTTGTTCAGCCGGTCTAGAAAAGACAAAAACTGACTGAATTTATATATGGGTTTAACAAAAAAAAAAAAAAAAATCTGCTTTGATTTCCATAAAAGGCTATATAAAAAAATGTAAGCAAATAAATAACATAAACACTTCATTTGTTTTGCAGGTTCAAGGAGTAATAAACTACCATTTATTCGCCTTCAAGAGAGAGAGCTTAAAACTCTTAAGGTTCTATGTTCAGATTCTTACCCAGTGTTAGCATTACAAAATACTTACGTTTTACTGTTTCCCCCTAAGCAGTTCTGCAGTAAGTAAGTTAGTTTAGAGTTCCTGTAAGGCACAAAAGTATCCTTAAAAAAACAAAAACACATGAATTAAGACCTGCACCTTCAAGTGAGAGAAAAGAGAAAATTAGCTCAAAGGAAATGGTCCAAATTGAGAAAAGTGGAACTACATAAAGAATAAACAATGAATTACCTTGTTTGCCAAAGCAATGAAGACACACCCCAGGTTGGAAAGACTGGAGTTAATGGCGTGTTTTTCTTTTAACCGGTCTCGTGACTCCGATTTATTAATCCTCTCACTGCCGGCAAGGTCAATTAAGCTCAACGTAGCTGTTAAAATATAAGTTGCATGTAAATTTAAAGGGTACAAACTGTAGTGACTGACAGACAATAGCCAGTAATTTAGTCTTTTGCCAAATAGTAGCCACATTACTTGCCCACAGAGCAGGGGTGCCCACACTGTTTTCGGCTTGCGTGCTACTTTTAAAATGACCAGGTCGAAATGATCTACCTACATTAAAAATACTATACACACACACAAACACACACACACACACACACACACACACATCTATATATCATCCGGAAAGTATTCACAGCGCATCACTTTTCCACATTATGTTGCAGCCTTATTCCAAAATGGATTAATTTTTTTCCTCAGAATTCTGCACACAACACTCCATAATGACAATGTGAAAAAAGTTTGAGGTTTTTGCAAATTTATTAAAAATAAAAAAAAAACTGAGAAATCCCATGTACATAAGTATTCACAGCCTTTGCTCAATACTTTGTCAATGCACCTTTGGCAGCAATTACAGCCTCAAGTATTTTTGAATATGATGCCACAAGCTTGGCACACCTATCCTTGGCCAGTTTCGCCCATTCCTCTTTGCAGCACCTCTCAAGCTCCATTAGGTTGGATGGGAAGCGTCGGTGCACAGCCATTTTAAGATCTCTCCAGAGATGTTCAATCGGATTCAAGTCTGGGCTCTGGCTGGGCCACTCAAGGACATTCACAGAGTTGTCCTGAAGCCACTCCTTTGATATCTTGGCTGTGTGCTTAGGGTCGTTGTCTTGCTGAAAGATGAATCGTCGCCCCAGTCCGAGGTCAAGAGCGCTCTGGAGCAGGTTTTCATCCAGGATGTCTCTGTACATTGCTGCAGTCATCTTTCCCTTTATCCTGATTAGTCTCCCAATCCCTGCCGCTGAAAGACATCCCCACAGCATGATGCTGCCACCACCATGCTTCACTGTAGGGATGGTATTGGCCTGGTGATGAGTGGTGCTTGGTTTCCTCCAAACGTGATGCCTGGCATTCACACCAAAGAGCTCAATCTTGGTCTCATCAGACCAGAGAATTTTCTCTCTCATGGTCTGAGAGTCCTTCAGGTGCCTTTTGGCAAACTCCAGGCAGACTGCCATGTGCCTTTTACTAAGGAGTGGCTTCCCGATCGCTCAGTTTAGATGGCCGGCCAGCTCTAGGAAGAGTCCTGGTGGTTTTGAACTTCTTCCACTTCTGGATGATGGAGGCCACTGTGCTCATTGGGACCTTCAAAGCAGCAGAAATTTTTCTGTAACCTTCCCCAGATTTGTGCCTCGAGACAATCCTGTCTCAGAGGTCTACAGACAATTCCTTTGACTTCATGCTTGGTTTGTGCTCTGACATGAACTGTCAACTGTGGGACCTTATATAGACAGGTGTGTGCCTTTCCACATCATGTCCAATTAACTGAATTTACCACAGGTGGACTCCAATTAAGCTGCAGAAACATCTCAAGGATGATCAGGGGAAACAGGATGCACCCGAGCTTAATTTTGAGCTTAATGCAAACGCTGTGAACACTTATGTACATGTGCTTTCTCAATTTTTTTATTTTTAATAAATTTGCAAAAATCTCAAGTAAACCTTTTTCACGATGTCATTATGGGGTGTTGTGTGTAGAATTCTGAGGAAAAAAATTTAATCCATTTTGGAAAAAGGCTGTAACCTAACAATATGTGGAAAAAATGATGTGCTGTGAATACTTTCCGGATGCACTGTATATAATAATAATAATAATAATAAAAAAAAAAAAAATTATATATATAATATATATAAAAATAATATATATAAAGATATATATGCAGTGGAACCTCGGTTTACGAACAACTCTGTTTACGACCAACACATCCGCCAAACTTTTGCCTCGGTTCACGACCACACACTCGGTATACGAACAAGCCAGTTTCCCTTTCGGTTTGTGCGCGTCGATGATTTACGCACCTGTTGCTTTGTTCTCGGTCAGACGTGCGTACTTGCACATGCGTGCGTGCTTTCGCTGTGAAGTCTTTGTGCTCCATTTCATTTCCCTTCCGCTTCGTACGCGCCGATTAATGTATTTAAGCACGTGTTCAGCCTCTCCCGGTTCATTGTTCTCAGTCAGACGTGCGTGCTTTACCTGTGAACTCTTTGTGCTCTACAGTATTTCGTGTGCTTTTGCAGTTAACCATGGCTTCTAAGCAAGTGAATGGTGAGAAGTGTTGCAATGTTACTTTTCTCTTTTTTTCAAATGTTTATTTTTTTCCATGTGCTTAAAACTCATTTAAAAAGCGTGTTTAATGCGATCGGGTTGTAATGTTATTAGCCTGAAATCCTGCAACGTTACTGTCTTGGTTGGCTTTTAAATAAAGTTCGGATTTGTTCAAATGTTCCTTTTTTCCCCCCCTGTGCTTAAAACTTTTTTATATATATATATATATATATATATATATATATATATATATATATATATATATAATATATATAATATATATATAAATATATATATATATATAAAAGCGTTTATACAACGATCGGATTGTAAGGCTACAGCCGAACTGCTGCAATGTCAGAGAGAGAGAGAGAGAGAGAGAGAGAGAGAGAGAGAGAGAGAGAGAGAGAGAGAGAGAGAGAGAGAGAGAGAGAGAGAGAGAGAGAGAGAGAGAGAGAGAGAGAGAGAGAGAGAGAGCCTGCGTGTGCAGCTGAGGAGGGAGCCTGGGTTTTTGTGTCAGTGTTATTTGTGCTTAAAAAATCTTTAAAAAATATATTTACATACAGTTCGTATGGTCTGGAACGGATTAATTGTATTTACATGTAATCCTATGGGGGAAATTGCTTCGATTCACGACCAAATCGGTTTACAACCAGAGGTTTGGAACTAATTATGGTCACACACACACATACATACATACACAAATACACACCAATTCAATAAATGTGTTGTCACTACAGTATTTCGATTTAATAATCTTCATGTGGGAAAAGGCTGACTCGCATAAATGAGTAGAGCCGAATAATGCAGTCAAGGAGGTCGCACATTTCCTCATGTTTGGGTACTTTTCCTCTGTGAGTAAGTTCCAAAACTGTCCATGAGCCCCATACTTCAGCTGAAGGTCGTCCTGTAGTGTCAAAATCTCATCCTCCACTGTAGAGGAGTTTTAGGTGGAACAGTGTTGCAATTTTTGATGCGGGTGAATCACTCTCAACATCTTCCCTAAATGGCTAGCACTTAAATGTAGAGATTGGCTCAAGTAAAGCTGTGTCTTGAAACCGTCTGTCAAAGTCTGACAGACAATTTTCAGTCTGCTCCGTGTAGCGTATGTTGTCAAGTTGCACACACGCCTTCCATTGCATCTCCAGCACTGATGTGAGGTTTTGGATGTTCCCCAAATCAAGGCGCTGCAGCTTGGAGGACAGATGTTGCATTTTTCGTTTGAAAGCATTAACTGAGCTAATCATATTGACCATAGTTTTCTCTTTTCCTTACAGCTGTAAATTAAGCTCATTCAACATATTGGCCAGATCGTTAAGTTGCTTGTATTCTGCATGTTTAATGACAAGGAGAAACTCCTTTTTCTCCAGCCAGGGGTCTTGAAATCTCAGCAGGAATTTCTCCCTAGCCATCTTCCTCAACAAAGGCTTCTTTTATCATCTCTCCATCTTGGAAGGACTTCTTAAAGATCGAGTGACTCACCCGGAACCATCCTTCGTTGTGTCTGCCTTTGCTTTTGAATTCAGCCGAGTGAAAAATGACGGCTGTCTGATTAACGGCAATTTTAGCTTTTCGGAAGAAAGTCAGTTTCGTAGTTTTTATGAACAGTTCGAAAGTGCCTTTCCACATTTTCCTTCTTTGGAATAGCAATGATAGATTGACAGATCAGACAAATAAATGCACTTCGATTGTGGCATTGTGAGAGAAAAAAATCCTCTTCCAATTCCACATCCAGCCCATAACCAACAAATTTTTTTTTTTTTTTTTTAAATCCCTTCTTTAGTCGATGTAAATTGAAAGGCTAACTAGATCACTTAGATAGCCAGAGTTTTGCAGTAGCTTGCGCATTTGATCGATCATGCGTGCGTGATGACCAGTGTGTTAGAAGAAGAGAGATCTCAGACTGGCTGCCCTGTATGTCAATCAAGTGGCAAATGCCATAGGGAGGATATATGATAGACTAACATTTAAAAAATTTTTTTTTTGAATGCAACGCGATCTACCTGTACTACTTTTCCGATCAACATATTAGGCACCCCTGCCATAGGGTTTATCAAGGCTAAGAGGTCGCTCCTTGAAAGAAGAGACAACTGCAGTAAAAGCAGAGCATATGGTTTGGTTGGTGGGTGGCATAACCAAAAGAGTTGTGATGACACTTGTATGTCCGTCAGTACTGGTGATAGTAAGCTCTTAAGTAGAGACTCCTATAGAATATTTATATGTGAATGTGAGGGGGTTCGAAGTAGAATATTGCAGCGTGACAATTACGCTTTCACCCGAGACTTTGTCTACAGGATCGCTATGTGTTTGTGTATCTGCTGTATGTGTGACAATCTTAAGGTGCAAGAGTAGACCAACCTGAAAAAACTTGGGAAGTCCTAAAGAAACTCAGCACTTTGGGGGGGCAGAAATAAAAGCTGGGCTTGGGAGCAAGGCAGTTAAAATTAATGAGAAAGCATTTGGTATGCATCACAACAAGATAACCTAAGTTAAACTCTCCTTCTAAAAAATGTCAGAACCAAACAAAAGGGTAGTAAAAGATACAGAAAAAAATAAGCAAGCTAAAAATCAACGTAAGGGATATTCATTAAAGCAAGATGGAAGACAACCAATAATGGTGAAAATGCTACACTGCAAATCTTGCAAAAAAATATTTGGCCACGTGGATCATACAAAGAAATTACAAAGTGTGCCAAACAAAACAAAAATGACCATTTTTCTAAGCTTGCATAGTTACATCATTAAAAGCTTTTCGAGGCCAGCCTCTGGGAAGTACAGCTATAGGTCTACTGAAGTAAGCCACCCAACATAAAAAAGGTCAGTCATTGTCCTACCCGCTATATCCTAACACAGGGTCACGGGGGTGTGCTGGAGCCAATCCCAGCCAACACAGATTGCAAGGCAGGAACAAATCCCGGGCAGGGTGCCAGCCCACCGCAGGGCACACACACTGGGGACAATTTAGGATGGCTAATGCACCTAACCTGCATGTCTTCAGACTGTGGGAGGAAACCCACACAGACACGGGGAGAACATGCAAACATGCACATGAAAAGTGCTCAAAACAAAAAGTTTCAAATTTTGACAATCACATCACTCTTTTACTTCATACTTAGGGCTAATTTTTTTTTATGATATGGTAAAATGATACCAGGGAAAAAAAACAAACTGTAAAGCCAAAACAGAATTTAAAGCTGTATACCTTCCTGTTCAAGATGCAGTACCAAAATTCAAATCAAACCGACTATTCTTCAGAAAAAACTTTTATTCAGCAGAGCTAATCAGAACCTGTACTTGTGTTACATTTATTGTACATTTAATACTGAAGATCTTCTCTTTCCACACAGAAAAATGCCCAATCATTTTGAAATGTGGACTTTTCTTAATTAAATATGCTTAGATGTACACTATAAACAACAGCATAAAATTAATAATCACAAACTGGCTGAGTGTAAGTGAGTGAGGCTCATGATAGTAACAGTATTTGATCTTCACTAGATATTCCTCAAAACTATTAAAGTATTCAGAGCTCATCTGTTGGTCAAACATTTTATTTCATTATTATCTGCAAAAAGTTAAAACACAACACTGCTTCTAGGCAGAGCTTTGCAATAAACTCAAAAAACACACCCAAAAACTAAAAGTATTAAACAAGAAGCGTAATAGAAGAACGGGAATTCTGACCAGGAAAGGAAGAGGATTCATTACCCAGATGGGAGGCCAGAGAAGAAAGTTAGATGAACTGGCAGGCCAGACAATAAAATAATTTTGTACTTGGGCCGTTATAAGTTAATGGTTGCCTATGCGATAGCCGGGAATAGACAGCAGTTCCATTCCCCATATACCAAGTGGCAGTGGTCCTCACATGGCAACCCAGTCAGGACACCTGCAGGGGTGCTTGGGATATGGAGTCCAGAAGTGCTGTCCTGTCTAGGTCCTTATGGGCCAATGGGGGTTAGGGTGCTGTAAGGGGAAGAGCTTCCTGCTTTTCTTATGGCCCAGAAATGTCCCCCCCACCGGAAGCCCTCCTGGGTCCAGCCTAAAAGACAGCCCACTGCCTCATCATTGAGTCAGTCTCAGAAGACAGCAAAACACTCAACTGGATGATGGAAGGAGGAAGAATTTATTAATTGTGTATTTGCAACTGGCATTGAAAAGGTGTTTCAGAAACGGTGCTTCTAGGAAAATATTGTTTATCTTATATATATAAAAAAAAAAAAAGTGTGCTGGGTATTGATATGTCTAGGGTTGGAGAGCTACAGTACGCCTTGGTGGATACACCAATAAACTCCAATATTAACGTCAAGGCATAAAAAACTGACTTTGTTAAAACTTGTTCACAGCCTGCAATTATCAACATACACTTTGCTACTTACAGGTGATGTTTCCCTTCTTACTGAGCCCTTCAATCTTCAGCTGGAACACACTATGGCTGCGTGAAGACGACTCATTCATCCTGGTACAGGCTGTAGCACGATTCTGCTTTGCAATTTTGATTAGAGACAACACCTAAGATAAAAGGAATTTCAGTCATAAAATACAACTACTTTAGTATATATTTATTATATACGGTTTGACAATTTCCTCCAGTTTTATTTACCTCTTCTACGGTCTCCACATTTACATATTTACGGTTAGTAACATGTACAGCGTTAGAAGTAGGTCTCTTGATTTTATGTTCTTTTTTAATCGTTTTGTCAACAAGCAGGTCCCGGATTGTCTCGTTATAAATTTCGAGGAAGCTTGCAGTAAAGGTGTACTGTGGGAAAGAATGTATGAAGGGCTTTATTAATAGAGATTTAAAATGTTACAAGCACAATGTTGATTATAAATCCAAATTCAATGTGAATTTCCTCATCCCACACATGACCTTAGAACGGTCACTTTGAGGCCACAATCTTGACTCTGTTTTAGTGCTGGTCTTACCTTCCATCCTTGGTCTTTAAGCTCCACAGCTGAATTAAAGACCTGATGTACTGCACGGGGTATTATCCCCATGGTGTCATCAAGTGGATCTGGACCTTCCATGGTGTAAGTCTTTCCACTTCCAGTCTGGCCATAGGTGAAGATACAAACATTGTATCCATCAAGTGCCGACTGTACAAGAAGAGAAATCTCTTGAAAGACTTCTTGTTGCGACGAGCGGGGTGGAAAAACTCGGTCAAAGTTAAACTTGTATTTTCGCTGGTCTTTGCTCTCTCTGCCACTGTGAGACTATTAAAAAGATGAAAACAGAACAATGAAATTAAGAACTTCAGTGGAGGAGATGCAGTGCTGGGGAGAGGTGGGATGTTAGGGTAGTCACTACTATACCTCTTCAGTCCTTGCAAGCAAGATTGACTTCTCATCATTTGGGAACTGAACATGTTCTAGGTTCTCAGCGTGGTCACTGGGCAGAAGAGGACGCACTCTGCAAAATACTCTTATGTTCCCCTATGGAAGAAGTAAAAAAATAAAATTCAGGCTTTCACTATAAATACTTCAGAAGAATTTAAAGGGAATTTCACACTCTTGTTCAGTTGGCTTTGTGGTGAATCAGGAAGTTAGACACATTGTTTCAATCTTCAGTTTAGACATTTTTCACACAGCAAAAGAAAAACACCCTATGGGTAGGTCTTACACTTCTCCCATTGGGCAGAAACAATTTGTCTCAAGAATTATCATGGAAGGTCGACCTCTGCTATGTTTGAACATCACCACAATTGCAATAATTGTGTGGTTTATTTGCCTTAACACAGCTCGGTAAGTAGAATGTGATTACCTGATAATTAGAAGAACACATGTAGATGAGCAAATTCACTTGCTACAGAAAGTAGACATTTTATCACACATCACAAGGTCTGTTGTGAAGGGCGTAATATGATGTGCTTCAGTTTCGTTTAGACCAGACAAAGAAACAGGAATGTACTTTTTATTTCACTGTAGGATGTTGCAGATTGGGCGGCACGGTGGCGCAGCGGGTAGCGCTGCTGCCTCGCAGTTGGGAGACCTGGGGACCCGGGTTCGCTTCCCGGGTCCTCCCTGCGTGGAGTTTGCATGTTCTCCCCATGTCTGCGTGGGTTTCCTCCGGGCGCTCCGGTTTCCTCCCACAGTCCAAAGACATGCTGGTTAGGTGGATTGGCGATTCTAAATTGGCCCTATTGTGTGCTTGGTGTGTGGGTGTGTTTGTGTGTGTCCTGCGGTGGGTTGGCACCCTGCCCAGGATTGGTTCCCTGCCTTGTGCCCTGTGTTGGCTGGGATTGGCTCCAGCAGACCCCCTGTGACCCTGTGTTCGGATTCAGCGGGTTGGAAAATGGATGGATGGATGGATGGATGTTGCAGATTTACTCAACTGTAACCTGCTATTATAAAACAAAAAAAACTGCTGTTCATCTTGAATAACTAGTCTATTCTTTTTAGACCTGTAATTATCTGCGGACAATGAAGCAGATATTATTATACACAGGTTTGATAGCAGTAATAAAATATACTGTATACACAAATAATTGTTAATTTGAATATCTATTAATGGACTGCTTCTATCCCCTCCTGGTACAATGGATTACTTGGGTAAGTGGAGTGAGAAAGTGAGAATGTGGGGTGTGGAGGAAAGTGAAAAATTCTGCTGGTTCCATGCACCAAAGAAAGTAAATGTTTAAAAAGGGACCTGTGGCTTAAGATTTTTAAATGAAATATGAATAATGTTCATTTTAACATTTGCTACACTATTCCCAAGTTAATGTACATTCAGACTCCACATCATGGCCAGAGAGCTATAATACTGAAAGTACTAACTCTGTGCATATCACTCTTATGGTACAAGATTAAGGGAGTTTGATTGTTGGCCACACAGGACATTGCTGTTCATTTCTCACCACCTCTAGAAGTGGTTTGATTGCTCTGATCAATTGACAGTATTTATAAAAGCACAAAACCAACACTACAACCTTTATTAGCTGCTGTCCAATCACAAGAGAGGGGCACCGAGCATGAATCACAAACGAGACATGCTACGATGGAATGGTACCTATCCATGCAGTTTTATTGCAGTTATGCTAAGTTTTTTATGTAGGTCTGCCTATTTGTACATTTTACATTTAATTGATTATTTAAGCCAAGTTTAACATTTCTTTCACTTACTGTAGTTAGATCAGTGTAATGTCAAATCATTTTCATACCTTACACAACCTTCTTGTAGTTTTGGTACACACTAGAATGTGACTGTCATGTTTACATCTACCTAAATGAACCAGAATTTGGTTGTGGGCTTTGGGATCACTCTAGAGATTGAGAGCAACTTCTCCAAAACAAACTAACCTTACAGTTTTTAGCAAGCCATTTATTCTAATGTATCTAGGCTTTGTATGAGAAGAGGCGACACCTTAGGATGGTTCCTTGCCGTGGCGAAACTTTCTAAGGCACTATCAATATAATGCACTACAGTGTAGTGAACAGATGGGACTCTTACCCGGCTGGGACTTCTTGTGATGGAAGGACTGGGGGAGAGTGCTCATACACTGCATTACCATTCCAGGGTGGTGCCTTCTACTGTACAGGAGGAGGTAAAGCACCATGGGCTTGGAGCTTCAGAAATCAACCCTATAGGGGTCCGTGGTCACCACCAGGGAGCACATGAAGAACTACAGAACCCTTTATTGCAGCACTTCCAGGTACACCCAGAACTGCCAGAAGGAAATCATGGGACACCCAGAGCACTTCGAGGGGCTCTATAAAAGGAGCCAAAGTCAGGAGGAAGATGGACAAAACTTTGCCGAAGGAGGAGGAGTAGGACTGGAGGTGGAAGGAGAGACGGAAGAAAAGGCAAAGAAAAAAAGTGCAGAGTGCTTTATTCTGTGCATTGGTAGGAAACAAAAGAAAAGCGTTTCCCACTGTAAAAATAAAAACAAGTGTTGTGCTGGATTTGTGTCTGGTGTCCGTCTGTGTTGAGTTTGGGGAGCTAGTGTGCCCTCTGGTGGCCACAACACACACACCACAAATAGACTAGACTAATAAAAGATTTATCAACTTCTATGAAATTTACCCTTAACCAGCAACCTCAGTTAATAATGCATTTTAAAAAGAGTTCTCTCCAATCTGATCAAAATTTACAATGAAACGTTTATTCTGAAAGCTCCAAACATATCAGCAGACACAAAGGAGGTTGTCCTTTGCTAGTGCAGTCGCAGACCAGTGAGCACATGTAGGTTTGTCTTTCAGCATAAGTACAGTCTTTGGTCCACGGCCAGTGTTTCAATTGTGTCTGCATGTAAATGCAGATTTATGTACATGGCAGGTATAAGTTGGTCTTAAGGCACTAAACACATTAAACCATGCTGCCCAACAGCAAACAACAAAAAGTGTGTGAACCTCAGCTTCTTCACTAAATTATAATTTATGTTTCTGCGTCTGAATTGAGATTAATTTAACTCTAAAATTCCATCTGTGTGAGTCAATGCAAGGGTATGTTACAATGCACTGGCACCATATCCAGAGGCAGTTTCTGACTTGCACATGATAAATTTTTACTACCACAACCCTAGCATTGGATAAGGCAGGTTTGAATATTACAAGTTCAATCAAATCACACATTCAAACCGGACAATTCTCTGTCCTAAACATATATTATATCCTCCAAAAACCATCCACTCCAAAACAAGAAGTTCTCTTCGCATTAAAACATTCAACATACCTTTGAGCATTTCTGGCATGTAACAACTACGCGATTCTTTCATTTAGAGCATTTCAAATAAAAACCATTTTGCACATAATCTGAGCATGATTTTTTATTGAGTGCTACATGGTTTTATTAGATTTTTTTTTTTTTTTTTTTAAATAAATGGGTGTATACACAAATTTACCAGCTCTGAATACTGTGTACTGTATATGCAAAAGACATAACAGTCTAAAGGCATTTCACATTTGCAACTGATCCAATTTCCTCTTAGATGAAACAGCACTTTCAATTTACCTTCAGCTCCAGTATCTGATTGTGTAGCTTCCTTCGGTCCATTTCACCTTTGTACAGTTTTTCTGAAACTTCAGATAACTTTGCTTTTACACCATCTATCTCCTGGTTAGAAGCAAAACAGCAGAGTTGGCTAAAGAACAACAACTTAAAATGGCTAAGATGCAACTATGGGGAAGGGAAAAAAGGAATAAGGCTAATGAATCATTTAGAGGATAAATTTATTAACTGTTCTTTACAAGAATTAATAATACAATAATTTATTAAAACACAGACGGAGCTAAAAGTAGCCTGTAAATGCATCGTCTTCATCAATTTCAAATCTGCCTTCGATTGCATCGATTGGACCAGTTTGTGGAGAGCCCTAGAGATCGAACATGTGCCGCTGAAAATCATTCATCTTCTTCAAGCATTGTACGACGGCTCAACCAGCAGTGTCCGTATCCGGAATGACATGTCTGAGGAGTTCCCGATCCGGCCGCTTCTTTTCAACATCGTGATCGACGCGATTATGCGAAAAGCATTCGATGGGTGACACGGAGTTCGATACGACGACACAAACTTCTTAACCAATCTGATGTTCGCAGATGACAGCGTGGTTTTCGCCGACACGGATACTGAAGCAACAGACACTTTGTATGACATTTCCCGCATTGCACAGTCATACGGATTGAGAATCAACGTGGATAAGACCAAAGTACATACAACAGATGGATCGGAAGCCAGAATTTACCTTGATGGAACTCGAATCGAGCAGGTACCACAGTTCAAGTACTTGGGATCATTGGTCACAGAGAAGAAAGCAGCATCGGCAGCCGAAGTTCACAGCCGGATCGGCCAGGCAACAGCAGCATTTGCCTCACTCAAGTGGTGCATATGGAAGCGGGCAAATATTACCATCAAAACCAAAATACGCCTATATAGGACGCTGATCCTTCCAATTCTTCTTTACGGATCGGAAACATGGACATTGCTCAAGCCAGACCTCAACAAGCTCGAGGCATTCCAAATGCGATGCTTGAGACAGATTCTTCGTGTCTCACTCCGCGACCGCCTCCGAAACGAGACAATCAGAGAAAGGTGCAACCAACAGGCACCGATCGCGGAGGAAATTCAAAAACGTTGATTAAGATGGTTCGGCCACGTCTGTAGGATGGATGGAAATAGACTACCGCACAAACTCCTATGGATAAAACATCCTCCTGATTGGAGGATACAACAACAAGCACCGAAGATGACATGGTTGAAACAGGTAGAGAACGATCTAAAGAACCAGCGACTGACAACAATCAAAGCAAGAACTGTCGCAACCGATCGACTAGCATGGAAGAGTGTGGTGAACAGAGCATGGAATCCAGCGGCACCAACAGCAGCGTATTGGCTACGAGGTCGACCCCCTTTCCAAACGCCAGCTATGGAATAAAGAAGAACAGAAGAAGACTCAACCTGCTTGTAGACATCGTTCTCTTCTATCAACTTCTGATTTTGTTCACTTAATATCTTCATTTTCTCAATCTCTTGGTCCTAGACAATAAAAAAAGCAGTAAATATAATTTTCATAAGTAATAGTTAACACTCTAAACACTTAATAAAAGATCTAATAGCAATTTCAAATTTGTCCGCTAAAGCATTTTGGAAAACAGGTCTATAATGACCATAAAAGAAATTTATTTGACAACACAAGACAACTACTGCCCTCATCTTAATGCAATAACTGGAAAGAAGGAAAAAGGTCATCATGGATGGTTAAAATCTCTACAAGAATGACAATACATGTCTTATTTACTCTTTGTTGGTTGGTATTTTAGGATTGCAAATTTCACTTTAGGTTTTTTTTTTTACTCTGTTGTGGTTTCATTATTAATAAGGACAAAACCTTGAAAAATGTATGCACAAATAACTAATAAGGCAAATCAACTCTTTGTAATGGTCTTCACACATTAAGAATTAACTGGTTACAAGATACACAAAACACCATTCAGTCCAATCCTGAACCATTCTCAAAACTCCACAAAACCCAATCAAGCAGCTAAATGCTATAAAAGTTGAGATCTTCCAAAACAAGGCTTTTTGAGGCTCTAAAATACTATAAAGAAACTGGTGACAAAACCTTTCAACTCTGATTCTACTGTGATACCTCAATGGTTCACACTAAACACCTACTTTTTTCTTCTGTCATTTGTCAACACTTTGTTTTCAAGTTAAACAAAACCTCTTTTACACTGTGACAGTACTACCATGGTGTACACTGTACTGTATACTATACCTGTGAGGGACAACCAACAGGTGAAGTGAATAACATTGACTGTCTCATCACAATAGCACCTGTCAAGGGGTGGGACATTAGACAGCAAGTGAACAGTCAATTCTTGAAGATGATTGTTGGAAGCAGGAAAAATGGGCAAGCGTAAGGATCCAAGCGACTTTGACCAGAGCCAAATTGTGATGGGTAGACGACGGAGTCGCAGCATCTGTAAAATGGCAGGACTTGTACTAACCACTGCATGCTGGGAACACCCCTACCTGTCAAAAGTGGCCCAAGGAAGGAAGAACTGTTGACAAGATCATTGGCACTCAAGGCTCACTGATGCACATGGGGAGCGCAGGCTAGACCATCTGGTCTTGTGCCCACATAAGAGCTACTGTAACACAAACCGCTGAAAAAACTTCAATACCGGCAATGACAGAAGTGTCAGAACACACAGTGCATTGCAGCTTGCTGCATATGGGGCTGCGTAACTGCAGTCTGATCAGAGTGTCCATGTTGACTACGATCTACTGCCAAAAGCACCTAAAAAGGGCATCAGAGTGTCAGAACTAGACAAAAGCAATGGAAGAAGGTGTCCTGGTCTGATGAGTAATGTTTATTTAGATCATGTGAACAGCTGGGTATATGTTAGTCTTAACTGGGGAAGAGATGGCTGCAGATTGCACTATGGGAAGCAGCCAAGCCGGTAGAGGCATTCATGTTTGTTTATGTTTGACACGTACCTATCTAAATATTGTTGCAGACCATATACACATGCCTTCATGGTAACAGCATTCCCTAAAAGCACTTATTTGCCCTGCCACACTGCAAAAAAAAAAAAAATTTTTGGAGTTGTTTGAGGAACATGACAAACAGTTCAAAGTGTTGACGTGGCCTTCACATCCTCCAGGATCTCAGTCCAATCGCGCATCTGTAGGATGTGCTAAAAGACACATGCTTCACTTGAAACATACACAACCTGCTGCTAATGTCTTGGTGCCAGATAGCACAGGACACTTGTCTTGTGGAGTTCATATTTCGACAGGTCAGAGAAGTTTTGGTGGCACGAGAGGGACTTTTTAAATAGCTTGATGTTTAACAGCGTGGTTGTAGGGTTTTTTTAAAAGATTTGCACTGTGTTTCTTTGTAGTTATGTATCATACAGCAAATTTTGGTAACAAACAAGTACTACATAATTAAAATGGAAATCCATATTTTATAATTAAACATCAAGAATTACAAATGTCTAGTTGATACACTGAAGAGAAAAAAACACTTATAAATATAGTAAATGTATATTTTAACAGCAAAAAGCTGTAGTGCATTTAATGATTTTGAATGATTAAAACATAAGTGCATTGCCAATATCAATTGACTAAGAATATACTCTGTGTTATATATATATATTAAATATATAACACACACAGTATATATTGTTAGGGAAATTGTGTAAACTACAGTAACACTTTACATTAAGTGTTCATGATTACACTTGCCCAGACCACGGAACATCTGTTACATAGATGTAATTACATACCCTGTTTTTATTACATTTTGAATGTACAGTTACATCATAACTATGTAAGTACACTTGTTTTTGGATCAGTGATAAATTGTTACATTGTAATTATATAAACTTTGGAATAACTGACAATTGAGTAATTAACTATAGCGTTACTTTGTATTACACAGTAAGTACGGAGTAATAACTCAGTTACACTGTAACTACTATGTAAGTACCTGTATAAATACAGTGTAATTATGGACTCTTAATGTAAAGTGTTACCAAAACTATTGTACCTATTTGAAACCAGGGTTAATTAAAAACATTACAGAAAAACAAACTAAATATGACAACTTGTAATTCTATTTCTTTTGTGCCATATGTATTCTGTATAAATACTTCTGTACACATTTTATTAGTTAAAGTATGTATTTAAGGGAAATTTCACTTAGTTTAGTATTTTATGTTCACTGAACAATAAGCCTGTACAATTTAATTTTGTCAATAATAAAAGAATAGTTAGTTTAATTATAAAAATACACTTCAATATAGGACATAAAACTTCAATATGTCTCATTAGGCAGGAGAGTAGTGTAAAGTTTTTTAAAGGGATAACGAAAAAACGCCCTTGACCCTCTGCAGTTTGCATACCAGGAGAAGGTGGGAGCGGAGGCTGCCATCATCTACATGCTACACCGATCCCTCTCCCACTTGGACAGAGGCAGTGGTGCTGTAAAAATTATGTTTCTAGACTTCTCTTGCGCCTTCAACACCATCCAACCTCTGCTCCTTAGGGACAAGCTGACAGATGGGAGTAGACTCATACCTGGTGGCATGGATTGTGGACTCTCTTACAGACCTCAGTATGTGCATCTCGGGAACTGTAGGTCTAACATTGTGGTCAGCAGCACAGGAGCACCACAGGGGACTGTACTTTCTCCGGTCCTGTTCAGCTTATATACATCGGACTTCCAATACAACTCGGAGTCCTGCCACATGCAAAATTTCGCTGACGACACTGCTATCGTGGGCTGCATCAGGAATGGGCAGGAGGAGGATTATAGGAACCTAATCAAGGACTTTGTTAAATGGTGCAACTCAAACCACCTACAACTGAACACCAGCAAAACCAAGGGGCTGGTGGTGGATTTTAGGAAGACCAGGCCCCTCCATCATCATCATAGGTGACACTGTGTAGAAGGTGCAAACCTATAAATACCCGGGAGTGCAGCTGGATGATAAATTGGACTGGACTGCCAATACTGATACTCCGAGTAAGAAAGGACAGAGTCGACTATACTTCCTTAGAAGGCTGGCGTCCTTCAACATCTGCAATAAGATGCTGCAGATGTTCTATCATCCGTGGCAGAGCAACGGACACTGAGCAGGCTCCTGTCAATAATGGAGAATTCACTGCATCCACTAAACAGTATCATCTCCAGACAGAGGAGCAGCTTCAGTGACAGACTGCTGTCAATGTCCTGCTCCACTGAGACTGAGGAGATCGTTCCTCCCCCACACTATGCGACTCTTCAAATCCACCCGGGGGGGTAAACGTTAACATCATACAAAGTTATTATCTGTCTGTATACTTGCATGGTTATCACTCTTTAATTTAATACTGTTCTTTATCAGTGTGCTGCTGTTGGAGTATGTGAATTTCCCCTTGGGATTAATAAAGTATCTATTGGAATTGGCCGATCAAGTAACATGAAATTGTTGATTGGTATCAGCCATCAAAATCCTCATTGGATCATCCCTATGCAACTGTCTATAACATAAAATCAGTAGGGCTTGCAAAAAAAAAAAAAAATTACCCTGAATGTGGGAATATTAATTGGTTTTAAATGGGGCAGATTTTACCAAATGATAACCCTATAAATCTACATACTGTAGATGTAGAGAAGGTTCATAAACATGCCTGATCTGAAATGTTGCCAATTGGGCTTTTATTTGTTAATGTAACTATTGGCTATCTACAAAAAAAAAAAAAGCTCATCCCACTGGCTCCACTTTACTCTTCCCCATTTATTGCTTTACCTAACTTAATTTGACAAATTTAGGCATTTAAAAATGTACTACGGTATCAGCAGGTTTATAGCTGAAATCAAGCATTGTTTTACTTCAGCTATTAAATTAATCAAATTTCAATAAGCAATACATTTGTACTGTATATGATGCAGAATAGTATTTTGGAATGATATCTAGTATCGTTTCATAAACAAATGTACTACAAATGCATAATAGCAAACAGGACAGTGCTTAAAGCCACACTTCCATCATTTTCCATAGGTCCCAAAACCTAATTGTTTTTAATAAACAGTAAAATAGAGAATTCACAGTTGAGAAGTACCTTTGTACGGGTCTGCTTTGTGAGTTCATGGTAAATTTTTCAAAATTAAGACTTATTTTAAGAGGAAACAACACCACCTTAAAAAGACACAACCATCAACATTACCCTTGCTCTTTAGTTGTTCGAGATGTCAGTGGGACTATGTCCATCCATCCATCCTCGTCCGCTTATCCGAGGCCGGGTCGCGAGGGCAGCAGCTTGAGCAGAGATGCCCAGACTTCCCTCTCCCCAACCACTTCTTCTAGGAGAATCCCAAGGTGTTCCCGGGCCAGCCAGGGGAAATAGTCCCTCCAGCGTGTCCTGGGTCTTCCCCGGGGCCTCCTCCCGGTTGGACGTGCCCGGAACACCTCACCAGGGAGGCATCCTGATCAGATGCCCGAGCCACCTCATCTGACTCCTCTCGATGCGGAGGAGCAGCGGCTCTACTCCGAGCCCCTCCCGGATGACTGAGCTTCTCACCCTCTCTTTAAGGGAAAGCCCAGACACCCTGCAGAGGAAACTCATTTCAGCCGCTTGTATTCGCGATCTCGTTCTTTCGGTCACTACCCATAGCTCATGACCATAGGTGAGGGTAGGAACATAGATCGACTGGTAAATTGAGAGCTTTGCCTTATGGCTCAGCTCCTTTTTCACCACGACAGACCGATGCAGAGCCCTCATGACTGCAGACGCCGCACCGATCCCCCTGTTGATCTCACGCTCCATTCTTCCCTCACTCGTGAACAAGACCCCGAGATACTTGAACTCCTCCACTTGAGGCAGGATCTCTCTCTCAACCCCGAGAGGGCACTCCACCCTTTTCCGGCTGAGGACCATGGTCTCGGATTTAGAGGTGCTGATTCTCATCCCAGCGGCTTCACACTCAGCTGTGAACCGATCCAGAGAGAGCTGAAGATCACTGCCTGATGAAGCAAACAGGACAACATCATCTGCAAAAAGCAATGACCCAATCCTGAGTCCACCAAACCAGACCCCCTCCACGCCCTGGCTGCGCCTAGAAATTCTGTCCATAAAAGTTATGAACAGAATCGGTGTAAAAGGGCTGCCCTGGGGGAGTCCAACTCTCACTGGAAACGGGTTCGACTTACTGCCGGCAATGCGGACCAAGCTCTGACACCGATTGTACAGGGACCGAACAGCCCTTATCAGGGGGTCCGATACCCCATACTCTCGGAGTACCCCCCACAGGATTCCCCGAGGGACATGGTCGAACGCCTTTTCCAAGTCCATAAAACACATGTAGACTGGTTGGGCGAACTCCCACGCACCCTCCAGGGTGTAGAGCTGGTCCACTGTTCCGCGACCAGGACGAAAACCACACTGTTCCTCCTGAATCAGAGGTTCAACTATCCGACGGACCCTCCTATCCAGAACACCCGAATAGACTTTTTCAGGGAGTCTGAGGAGTGTGATCTCTTGTAGTTGGAACACACCCTCCGGTCCCCCTTCTTAAAGAAGGGGACCACCACCCCGGTCTGCCAATCCAGAGGCACTGACCCTGATGTCCATGCGATGTTGCAGAGACGTGTCAACCAAGACAACCCTACAACATCCAGAGCCTTGAGGAACTCCGGGCGTATCTCATCCACCCCCGGAGCCCTGCCACCAAGGAGTTTTTTGACCACCTCGGTGACCTCAGTCTCAGAGATGGGGGAGCCCACCTCTGAGTCCCCAGGCTCTGCTTCCTCATTAGAAGGCATGTTAGTGGGATTGAGGAGGTCTTCGAAGTACTCCCCCCACCGACCCACAACGTCCCGAGTCGAGGTCAGCAGCGCACCATCCCCACCATATACAGTGTTGACACTGCACTGCTTCCCCCTCCTGAGACGCCGGACCAGAATCTCCTCAAAGCCATCCGAAAGTCATTCTCCATGGCCTCCCCAACCACCCAAGCCGCATTCCGCTTGGCCTGCCGGTACCTATTAGCTGCCTCCAGAGTCCCACAGGACAAAAGGGACCGGTAGGACTCCTTCAGCTTGACAGCATCCCTCACCGCCGGTGTCCACCAACGGGTTCGGGGATTGCCGCCACGACAGGCACCGACCACCTTACGGCCACAGCTCCGGTCAGCCGCCTCAACAATAGAGGCACGGAACATGGCCCATTCGGACTCAATGTCCCCCACCTCCCTCGGGACATGGTCGAAGTTCTGCCGGAGGTGGGAGTTGAAGCTGCTTCTGACAGGGGGCTCTGCCAGACATTCCCAGCAGACCCTCACAACACGTTTGGGCCTACCAGGCCTAATCGGCATCCTCCCCCACCATCGAAGCCAACTCACCATCAGGTGGTGATCAGTTGACAGCTCCGCACCTCTCTTCACCCGAGTGTCTAAGACATGTGGCCGCAAGTACGATGACACGACCACAAAGACGATCATCGAACGGAGGCCTAAGGTGTCCTGGTGCCAAGTGCTCATATTAACAACTATAGGCTTGAACATGGTGTTCGTTATGAACCATCCGTGACAAGCACAGAAGTCCAATAACAAAACACCACTCGGGTTCAGATTGGGGGGCCATTCCTCCCAATCACGCCCTTCCAGGTCTCACGGTCATTGCCCACTCATGCAGTATGAGGGAGTCCCCAGAAGGTATGCCCTCTAGCACCCCCTCCAGGGACTCCAAAAAGGGTGGGTACTCTGAACTGCTGTTCGGTGCATACGCACAAACAGTTAGGACCCGTCCCCCCACCCGAAGGCAGAGGGAGGCTATCCTCTCGTCCACTGGGGTAAACCCCAATGAACAGGCTCCAAGTCGGGGGAGCAATAAGTATACCCACACCCGCTTGGCACCTCTCACCGGGGGCAACTCCAGAGTGGTAGAGAGTCCAGCCCCTCTGAAGGAGATTGGTTGCAGAGTCCAAGCTGTGTGTCGAGGTGAGTCCGACTATCTAGCCGGAACCTCTCGACCTCGCGCACTAGCTCAGGCTCCTTCCCCTTCAGAGAGGTGACATTCCACGTCCCAAGAGCCAGCTTCTGTAGCCGAGGATCGGACCGCCAAGGTCCCCACCTTCGGCCACCACACAACTCACACTGCACCCGACCTCCTTGGCCCCTCCCATAGGTGGTGAGCCCATGGGAAGTAATAAAATCTAAGTATTACAAATAATTCCGACAGTGAAACTAATGTTCTTTTCTAATCTCTCTCTAATCTTATCTAATTAAAAGAAAAAATATGAAAATATGAACTATTTTCTCTCTCTAAAAACACACCCACCTTATCTTGATGTCTTTTTTTCATTTCAGCCATTTCTTTTTTGATTTTAAATATCAATCTTCGCCTGCCTGAGTTGATCTTCTTCTCCTGTGTTAGACTATTTTTCCACTTTGTAGTTTTAACCTTGGCAGATACAAGCTGAAATGAAACAAATGAACAAAAAAAAATTACTGAATAGCTAAATATAATTAAGTAAATGTCATTATGAAAGCATGACATGTTTAGAAATCACAAAGTTATTATATACAAGTTCTTTTCTGAAATCTACAAAATTAGTCAACATTAGAAATAAACAGTATTATTTGCATACAAGCACACAACACTCTCTGCATTGGAAATCATCCAGTCTTGACACACACACACAACGTACACAAAGAAAAACTAATTTCCTCTCAATGATATGAAAATATGAACTATTTTCTCTCTCTAAAAACACCCACCTTTCTTTTATATATTTTTTTCATTTCAGCCAATTCTTTTTTGATTTTAAATATCGATCTTTGCATGCCTGAGTTGATCTTCTTCTCCTGTGTTAGACTATTTTTCCACTTTGTAGTTTTAACCTTGGCAGATACAAGCTGAAATGAAACAAATGAACAAAAAAAAAATTACTGAATAGCTAAACATAAATTAAGTAAATGTCATTATGAAAGCATGACATGTATATAATAACTTTGTGATTTCTAAACAAGTTCTTTTCTGAAATCTACAAAATTAGTCAACATTAGAAATACAGTATTATTTGCATACAAGCACACAACACTCTGTGCATTGGAAATCATCCAGTCTTGACACATACACACAACATACACATAAAGAAAAACTACCCTAAGTTCTTGTCTATAAGCCGCGGCTTATCTAAGGAAAAAAGTTGTGAAAATGAAAAAATAGAATATCGGTTTATACATAAGTCCGGCTTATACAGTAATCCCTCCTCCATCGCGGGGGTTGCGTTCCAGAGCCACCCGCGAAATAAGAAAATCCGCGAAGTAGAAACCATATGTTTATATGGTTATTTTTATATTGTCATGCTTGGGTCACAGATTTGCGCAGAAACACAGGAAGTTGTAGAGAGACAGGAACGTTATTCAAACACTGCAAACAAACATTTGTCTCTTTTTCAAAAGTTTGAACTGTGCTCCATGACAAGACAGAGATGACAGTTCTGTCTCACAATTAAAAGAGTGCAAACATATCTTCCTCTTCAAAGGTGTGTGTGTCAGGAGCACAGAATGTCACATAGATAGAGAAAACAATCTCTAGCAAACAAATCAATGGTGCTGTTTGGCTTTTAGGTATGCGAAGCACCACGGCACAAAGCTGTTGAAGGCGGCAGCTCACACCCCCTCCGTCAGGAGCAGGAAGGAAGAGAGAGAGAGAGAGAGTTTGTCTTTCAGTCAAAAATCAATACGTGCCCTTCGAGCTTTTAAGTATGCGAAGCACTGTGCAGCATGTCTTCTCAGGAATCAGCTTTACAAAAGATAGCAACGTGAAGATAATCTTTCAGCATTTTTAGACGAGCGTCCGTATCGTCTAGGTGTGCAAACAGCCCCCCTGCTCAATCCCCATACGTCAGGATCACAGATAGTCAGCGCAAGAGTGAGAGAAAAGTAAGCAATCTAGCTTCTCAGCCATCTGCCAATAAAGTCCCTTGTATGAAATCAACTGGGCAAACCAACTGAGGAAGCATGTACCAGAAATTAAAAGACCCATTGTCCGCAGAAATCCGCGAACCACCAAAAAATCCGCGATATATATTTAAATATGCTTACATATAAAATCCCAATTTAAATGACAGCTACGCGCGTGTTGACTCGGCGACGCCCAGAACAGAAAACGCGCTCCGGCCGCTCCAACCGCGCCATGCGGGGAGTGAGAGGGACGCCAATATCTCACACTCTCTCCCCCCTTAAAAAAATTAAATGGGTGCGAGTGAGACCACTGACCTCCCTCCCTTCTATTAGTTATACGTTATAGTACGTTCGGCTTATCCAGGAGTCCGGCTTATCTATGATACGATTTTATTTTAAAAATTCGTATGATTTTTGGTCTCCGGCTTATACATGAGTCCGGATTATAGACAAGAACCTAGGGTAACTAATTTCCTCTCAATGATCAACAAATTTAACATTACATAAAGTCAAACCAAAAACAAAAAATATTCAATATGTTGGTGAAAATGAATGAAAAATAAAACAAAAAAACAAATTCCTTTTGTAACTGCGGGGTTAAAATACATTCAGGTGTTTTTATTTATTTATCTGGGAAGATTTGCACCTTCTCTCACTAAAGTTCCAAAATAAAGTGAATACTTTTAAAAGAGGAACTCATAACCAAGTCAAAAATCTTGCTAAAGAGAAGCAGAAGACTATAGGAGGATTCAATACCATTACACCAACTCTACTATAATATATATACTATTCATTTCAACGGTAAATACTACACTCAGAAAGAAGGCATGCCAATGGGATCGCCGTTATCAGGACTTCTAGCGGAACTGGTAATGCAGCGATTTGAAAACATGGCTCTATCCCAGTTCGCACCCAAAATCTGGATACGTTATGTAGACAACACATTCGTCATACTAAAAAAAATGACAAACTGAATGAGTTCTACAATCACATCAACACAATATTCCCTGCAATCCAATCCAACACATCAGCTTCCTGGACATCCACAACAAAAGAAATAATGACGCCACCCTGACCACTAGTGTTTACCGTAAAGAATGCTATGCATGTAAAACAGGGGTAGGCAATGTCGGTCCTGGTGAGCCACAGTGGCTACAGGTTTTCATTCCAACCCAATTGCTTAATTAGAAACCAATCATTGCCAATCTCAGACCTTATTTAAATTTATGGCTTGTTAGTCTGTGCAATGTAAGGCTTTTATATCGTAGATTTTTTTCCTTTCCAAGGATATCATCCAAATGATTTGAAGCCTACACTATTGCGTCAGCAATAAAGCTACGATGCCGGATAGATAGATATATATATCAGGTACTCGTCGACATACGACCTATGCAAGTTACGACTGTTCGACTTTACGACGCGTTTGA
Organism: Erpetoichthys calabaricus; assembly: GCF_900747795.2. Lineage (NCBI taxonomy): Eukaryota > Metazoa > Chordata > Cladistia > Polypteriformes > Polypteridae > Erpetoichthys > Erpetoichthys calabaricus. The sequence goes on along the minus strand of NC_041409.2, from coordinate 378,823 downwards.
CTGTTTCCCCCGCCAGCTGTTGGCAGCGCCAGTTTCCCCGCACTCTCAAGTCTCGCTACGCAGCAGTAAAAATATACGCAGCAGTGTTGCCCCACGTGTGTTTGTGTCTTGTTGTTTTGGCAATTTTTGATAATAATATAACCCTAACATATAACCCTATAATATTAACACTAATAGCAGCTTTCTACTCAAAACGGCAAACTTGAGAAGCTGCCAGCATCAAACCCAGAAGCTCTTGATTGGGCAGTTCTTAGGATTGCACTACGCAAGCAGTCGCATCAACTGCTTACCGCAACCTGCTTTCTTTTTTCTTCTTGAATAAAAGCGCACTTGTTCTGTTATACTTGTACTTGTGAAAGTGTTTTTGATATTTGGACTTCAGGCTTCACACCAGTCATTCTCAGTCACACACACCACTCACATCCACATGCACAGTTATCCCAGTCCCGTTCGTGCACAAGTTTTATATACAATCATCACATTCAAATGTTAACAGTTCCCACACACAACTGCTGACTCCCAATCAAGAGCTTCTGGGTTCGATGCTAGCAGCTTCTCGAGTTTACCGCTTTGAGTAGAGAGCTGCTGTTATTGTTAATATTATATAATTAAAACATACATTTGATTTACGTCTGTAACAACCGCTGTAAATTTATAGTGCTTGTCAAAGTTAGCGTTCACACTCGCCCCGATATGACACTGCTCTTTTCAAATAAAGACGCGCTATAACAGAGGTGAACTCAGATCAGAGAAAACAGAAGCCCTCCCCGCAAGAAATGTCGACTCACAGTGTATGAATGGCGTATGGAAGAAGTGTGTTAAGCGTTATGTAAATACTTTTGCTGGATTTAACAGTGAACAAGAACTTGATGAGATTCGTGAAGAAATAGTGAAACTGTCAAAAGACCTTTCATTGGAATGTGAAATGGAAGATGTCGAGGAGTTGCTAGACCGGGAATCAGGTGAACTTACAAATGAAGAGCTGATAGAATTGGAAGAAGAAAGAGTGGCGAAAGAAGAAACAAGAGAATTGGAGTAAGACGAAGAGGAGGAGGTGCCACAAAGAATGTTCACCACAAAGGGATTGTCAGAAGATTTATCTCTACTGAATAAACTCCTCGCTCATTTTGAAAAAATGGACCCAAATATTGAACGATTTGCGAGGATTGAACGGATGGCACGCAACACATTTCGTCCTTATTGCGAAATTTAAGAAGAGAAAAAAAAACCAAACAATTCAGACGAAGCTCACTATGTTTATGAAAAGAGCAACTCCTCCCATCACCCCGTCCGCAGCCTCGCCTGATCTGATGAAGGCGATATCGACAACCCGCAGCCAAGCACCAGTGGTGCCAGGAATTAAATGTACAGTACAGTATTTCTTGTTTTGTACGTTTTCCACATATTAAACAAATTGTACTGTAGTATGCTGTGTTTGTCTTAGAAAGTAAGAAAATGTTGATAAAATATTACTTTAAGATGATTACAATATTATTACCCAGTCTAATATTCTTACCTTAAATTAACATAGGCCGACTTACGTCCAGATCAACTTAAAACCAGTCAGTCGGAACCAATCGCGGTCGTAAGTCGACAAGTACCTGTGTGTGTATATAGCACAACAAACACACACTCTCTCCCTTTACCACGTGGCTGGCCTTTTTTATATCCCACCCGGAAGTATTCCAGGTGCTTGATCACCTGGGCCTATTTGCATTTCTGGGTGGGGCCAAGTCCATGCAGCTCACCCTGGCGGCCATCCGAGCCCCCAACCAGGCTGTGGAGGACTCCATCTCCCATGGAGCCATGCGTCCTGTTGGGGAATCATCGTCCGCCATGGAGGCTGCCACCAATAGTGATGGGAAGTTCGGATCATTTTACCGACTCGGACCTTTGAGTCTCGTTCAGCAAAATGAACGAATCCTTTTTCGAGTCATTTCGTTCATTTTAGCAAAATATAATTAAAATGTTACCTGTTACCTCCCTAACACATCTACTGCTTACACAAATGTTGATCACACTACAAACAAGACAAAACTATAATGCTATAAGAAACAGAAAATATTAATTCATTGTTTACCTGGGTCTTTAGTCTGTGATTCGCTCTTATCTGACAAGTTTTCGGGTTTGAGTCGTTCGTTCATCACGTGACAGCCCAATTAGCTAACCAAGGCAGTCTGAGCCGGAAAGAGAATTGATTAGTTCATTCCTCGAGTCGTTCGTTCTTTTGTCACGTGACCACTTACCGGCTCAGTACCTCAGTCAAATACTAACGTAAAATTCCATTTGTTGTATGTTGGATTGTAAATGACTTTAACTCTCCAGTTTTTATTTCATTTTGGGTTACAACTTGAAGTTTAACTTATCATAACCTTAATATTTTAAACTAACCTTATTCATTCAAATTCAAAAATGTTATTTGCTTTTACTTTGTCATTATGTCCTTTTTGACCAATCTTTTTATACAAATATTAGATCAATATGTTAAGTCTGCACAGGAAAAACAATTATTATAGGGGAGACTGGGGACGGTTGCAACAAGGGACGGTTGCAACAAGTCTTATTTCTCCAATTAGAAACATGCTAGAGTGATGATACTCATACTGTACATGCTCAGTTAGGCCCTCTCTCCACCAGAGAGAAACTATACAGTTTCATCATCTGCTGCTGCATTTATTGAAAAATAACTGTTTTGAAGGTATGAAAGTAATTTTTTTTCCAAGTTGTTTTTTTGACTTACTGTCCATAGCTTTTATTTTAATTAATCAAAACATATCTAGTTCAAATCATTGTGGTGTTGACTTTTAAAAAAGTATTGTTAGCATGTTTCCCTGACTCTTTGAATAGCTAGCACATGGTGTCTGTCATGGCTGGCAGGTCAGGGACGGTTGCAACAACTTGTTGCAACCGTCCCCAAGCCAACCAGCCATATTAAAATAGACTACATATCATTACTTTTTAACATTTTTAGTTCACCCCTCCTTTAACCGTCACCTTATCGTGGTGGAGGGGTTTGCGTGTCCCAATGATCCTAGGAGCTCTGTTGTCCGGGGCTTTATGCCCCTGGTAGGGCCACCCAAGGCAAACTGGTCCTAGGTGAGGGACGAGACAAAGAGCGGTTAAACAAACCTCCTATGAAGAAAAACCATTTTGGACGGCGTTTTCCCTTGCCCGGACGCGGGTCACCGGGGACCCACTCTGGAGCCAGGCCTGGAGGTGGGGCTCGATGGCGAGCGCCTGGTGGCCGGGCCTGCACCCATGGGGCTCGGCCGGGCACAGCCCGAAGAGGCAACGTGGGTCCCCCTTCCCATGGGCTCACCACCTATGGGAAGGGCCAAGGAGGTCGGGTGCAGTGTGAGTTGGGTGGTGGCCGAAGGCGGGGACCTTGGCGGTCCGATCCTCGGCTACAGAAACTGGCTCTTGGGACGTGGAATGTCACCTCTCTGAAGGGGAAGGAGACTGAGCTAGTGCGCGAAGTTGAGAGGTTCCGGCTAGATATAGTCGGGCTCACCTCGACGCACAGCTTGGACTCTGGAACCAATCTCCTTGAGAGGGGCTGGACTCTCTACCACTCTGGAGTTGCCCCCGGTGAGAGGCGCCGAGCAGGTGTGGGTATACTTATTGCCCCCCAACTTGGAGCGTGTACATTGGGGTTTACCCCGGTGGACGAGAGGGTAGCCTCCCTTCGCCTTCGGGTGGGGGGACGGGTCCTAACTGTTGTTTGTGCGTATGCACTGAACAGCAGTTCGGAGTACCCACCCTTTTTGGAGTCCCTGGAGGGGGTGCTAGAGGGCATACCTTCTGGGGACTCCCTCGTTCTGCTGGGAGACTTCAATGCTCACGTGGGCAATGACAGTGAGACCTGGAACGGCGTGATTGGGAGGAATGGCCCCCCTGATCTGAACCCGAGCGGTGTTTTGTTATTGGACTTCTGTGCTCGTCACGGATTGTCCATAACGAACACCATGTTCAAGCATAGGGGTGTTCATATGTGCACTTGGCACCAGGACACCCTAGGCCTCAGTTCGATGATCGACTTTGTGGTCGTGTCGTCGGACTTGCGGCCACATGTCTTGGACACTCGGGTGAAGAGAGGGGCGGAGCTGTCAACTGATCACCACCTGGTGGTGAGTTGGCTTCGATGGTGGGGGAGGATGCCGGTCAGGCGTGGTAGGCCCAAACGTGTTGTGAGGGTCTGCTGGGAATGACTGGCAGAGCCCCCTGTCAGAAGTAGCTTCAACTCCCACCTCCGGCAGAACTTCGACAACATCCCGGGGGAGGTGGGGGACATTGAGTTCCGAATGGGCCATGTTCCGTGCCTCTATTGTTGAGGCTGCTGACCGGAGCTGTGGCCGTAAGGTGGTCGGTGCCTGTCGTGGCGGCAATCCCCGAACCCGCTGGTGGACACCGGCGGTGAAGGATGCCGTCAAGCTGAAGAAGGAGTCCTACAGGACCCTTTTGTCCTGTGGGACCCCGGAGGCAGCTGATAGGTACCGGCAGGCCAAGCGGAATGCGGCTTTGGTGGTTGCTGAGGCAAAAACTCGGGCGTGGGAGGAGTTTGGGGGAGGCCATGGAGAATGACTTTCGGATGGCTTCGAGGAGATTCTGGTCCACCTTCCGGCGTCTCAGGAAGGGGAAGCAGTGCAGTGTCAACACTATATATCGTGGGGATGGTGTGCTGCTGACCTCGACTCGGGACGTTGTGGGTCGGTGGGGGGAATACTTCGAAGACCTCCTCAATCCCATTAACATGCCTTCCAATGAGGAAGCAGAGCCTGGGGACTCAGAGGTGGGCTCCCCCATCTCTGGGACTGAGGTCACTGAGGTGGTCAAAAAACTCCTTGGTGGCAGGGCCCCGGGGGTGGATGAGATACGCCCGGAGTTCCTCAAGGCTCTGGATGTTGTAGGACTGTCTTGGCTGACACGCCTCTGCAACATCGCATGGACATCAGGGACAGTGCCTCTGGATTGGCAGACCGGGGTGGTGGTCCCCCTCTTTAAGAAGGGGGATCGGAGGGTGTGTTCCAACTACAGAGGGATCACACTCCTCAGCCTCCCTGGAAAAGTCTATTCAGGGGTCCTGGAGAGGAGGGTCCGTCGGATAGTCGAGCCTCGGATTCAGGAGGAACAGTGTGGTTTTCGTCCTGGTCGCGGAACAGTGGACCAGCTCTTTACCCTTAGCAGGGTCCTGGAGGGTGCATGGGAGTTTGCCCAACCAGTCTACATGTGTTTTGTGGACTTAGAAAAGGCATTCGACCGTGTCCCTCGGGGAATCCTGTGGGGGTACTCCGAGAGTATGGGGTACCGGCCCCCCTGATAAGGGCTGTTCAGTCCCTGTACGATCAGTGCCAGAGCTTGGTCCGCATTGCCGGCAGTAAGTCGAACCCGTTTCCAGTGAGAGTTGGACTCCGCCAGGGCTGCCCTTTGTCACCGATTCTGTTCATAACTTTTATGGACAAAATTTCTAGGCGCAGCCAGGGTGTTGAGGGGGTCCGGTTTGGTGGGCTCAGGATTGGGTCACTGCTTTTTGCAGATGATGTTGTCCTGTTTGCTTCATCAGGCCGTGATCTTCAGCTCTCTCTGGATCGGTTCGCAGCTGAGTGTGAAGCGGCTGGGATGAGAATCAGCACCTCCAAATCCGAGACCATGGTCCTCAACCGGAAAAGGGTGGAGTGCCCTCTCAGGGTTGGTAGCGAGATCCTGCCCCAAGTGGAGGAGTTCAAGTATCTCGGGGTCTTGTTCATGAGTGAGGGAAGAATGGAGCGTGAGATCGACAGGTGGATCGGTGCGGCATCCGCAGTAATGCGGGCGTTGCATCGGTCTGTCGTGGTGAAAAAGGAGCTGAGCCGCAAGGCGAAGCTCTCAATTTACCAGTCGATCTATGTTCCTACCCTCACCTATGGTCATGAGCTATGGGTAGTGACCGAAAGAACGAGATTGCGAATACAAGCGGCTGAAATGAGTTTCCTCCGCAGGGTGTCTGGGCTTTCCCTTAAAGAGAGGGTGAGAAGCTCAGTCATCCGGGAGGGGCTCAGAGTAGAGCCGCTGCTCCTCCGCATCGAGAGGAGTCAGATGAGGTGGCTCGGGCATCTGATCAGGATGCATCCTGGACGCCTCCCTGGTGAGGTGTTCCGGGCACATCCAACCGGGAGGAGGCCCCGGGGAAGACCCAGGACACGCTGGAGGGACTATGTCTCTCGACTGGCCTGGGAACGCCTTGGGATTCTCCCGGAAGAGCTAGAAGAAGTGGCCGGGGAGAGGGAAGTCTGGGCATCTCTGCTCAAGCTGCTGCTCCCGCGACCCGACCTCGGATAAGCGGGAGACAATGGATGGATGGATGGATGGATTTTTAGTTCAGAATCAACACATTTTTTTCAGTTTAAGTCCGAAGTATTCTGCTATACAGCTTAACTGTAGTTTATGGATTTAAAAATAGAAATAATCTGTTTATTCCAGTATGCCAAGAGTGAGGAAGAGAGTTACTAACAGAGGGGTTCCCCTTGAAATTTTGGAACAAGCTTCAAACGTAATTAGGAATGAGGGCAGGACAGTCAGGGCAGTCGCCAAGGACTTTTCCATCTGTCATACCACCTTATTTCGATTCCATAAGAAAAGAGAGAAGCTTGCAAGTGAGGGATCAGATAAGTTACCACGTGCAGGGTACTGGACCATCATAAGAGTCTTCTCAGAAGACCAAGAGAGGAGTCTAAAACAGTACAGTGGTGTGAAAAACTATTTGCCCCCTTCCTGATTTCTTATTCTTTGCATGTTTGTCACACAAAATGTTTCTGATCATCAAACACATTTAACCATTAGTCAAATATAATACAAGTAAACACAAAATGCAGTTTGTAAATGGTGGTTTTTATTATTTAGGGAGAAAAAAAAATCCAAACCTACATGGCCCTGTGTGAAAAAGTAATTGCCCCCTGAACCTAATAACTGGTTGGGCCACCCTTAGCAGCAATAACTGCAATCAAGCGTTTGCGATAACTTGCAATGAGTCTTTTACAGCGCTCTGGAGGAATTTTGGCCCACTCATCTTTGCAAAATTGTTGTAATTCAGCTTTATTTGAGGGTTTTCTAGCATGAACCGCCTTTTAAGGTCATGCCATAGCATCTCAATTGGATTCAGGTCAGGACTTTGACTAGGCCACTCCAAAGTCTTCATTTTGTTTTTCTTCAGCCATTCAGAGGTGGATTTGCTGGTGTGTTTTGGTCATTGTCCTGTTGCAGCACCCAAGATCGCTTCAGCTTGAGTTGACGAACAGATGGCCGGACATTCTCCTTCAGGATTTTTTGGTAGACAGTAGAATTCATGGTTCCATCTATCACAGCAAGCCTTCCAGGTCCTGAAGCAGCAAAACAACCCCAGACCATCACACTACCACCACCATATTTTACTGTTGGTATGATGTTCTTTTTCTGAAATGCTGTGTTCCTTTTACGCCAGATGTAACGTGACATTTGCCTTCCAAAAAGTTCAACTTTTGACTCATCAGTCCACAAGGTATTTTCCAAAAAGTCTTGGCAATCATTGAGATGTTTCTTAGCAAAATTAAGATGAGCCCTAATGTTCTTTTTGCTTAACAGTGGTTTGCGTCTTGGAAATCTGCCATGCAGGCCGTTTTTGGCCCAGTCTCTTTCTTATGGTGGAGTCGTGAACACTGACCTTAATTGAGGCAAGTGAGGCCTGCAGTTCTTTAGACGTTGTCCTGGGGTCTTTTGTGACCTCTCGGATGAGTCGTCTCTGCGCTCTTGGGGTAATTTTGGTCGGCCGGCCACTCCTGGGAAGGTTCACCACTGTTCCATGTTTTTGCCATTTGTGGATAATGGCTCTCACTGTGGTTCGCTGGAGTCCCAAAGCTTTAAAAATGGCTTTATAACCTTTACCAGACTGATAGATCTCAATTACTTCTGTTCTCATTTGTTCCTGAATTTCTTTGGATCTTGGCATGATGTCTAGCTTTTGAGGTGCTTTTGGTCTACTTCTCTGTGTCAGGCAGCTCCTATTTAAGTGATTTCTTGATTGAAACAGGTGTGGCAGTAATCAGGCCTGGGGGGTGGCTACGGAAATTGAACTCAGGTGTGATACACCACAGTTAGGTTATTTTTTAACAAGGGGGCAATTACTTTTTCACACAGGGCCATGTAGGTTTGGATTTTTTTTTCTCCCTAAATAATAAAAAACCATCATTTAAAAACTGCATTTTGTGTTTACTTGTGTTATATTTGACTAATGGTTAAATGTGTTTGATGATCAGAAACATTTTGTGTGACAAACATGCAAAAGAATAAGAAATCAGGAAGGGGGCAAATAGTTTTTCACACCACTGTATTTACAAAGGGCAGCAGACTTAGATTATGGGTTAAGTCCTAAAGAGGTAAGAGAAATTAACAGAAATGTATAAAGAGAGTAAGAGGGTGAGAGGGTTAGGGTAATATCAGTAAAAAGTGAAAGATAATAAAAACTATTTACATTTTATAACATTTTATTTCAGGTTCATAGGCTTGCATTTTCAACTCGCCTCTCACTATACGTGCAACTTTCCCTCACAGTGGAATGAGGCCTGTATGGCTGGTGTTAACTGGTTTAATGGTTTTTTAAAACGGCACCCAACTCTCTCAATAAGACGTCCTCGAGCTACAAGCCTTTCGAGGGCAACCAGTTTTAATGAAACAAATGTTTACAATTTCTTTTAACAATTTAAGCCAGGTTTTGGACAAACACAAGTTTCAGTCACAAAACATATGGAACATGGATGAAACTGGGATAACAACTGTTCAAACTCCCGACAGGGTTGTGGCAAGACGTGGTGACAGGCAAGTTGGTGCAGCTACCTCAGCAGAAAGAGGCACACTTGTCACACTAGTTTGTACAATCAATGCACTTGGTAACTCCATACCCACAACTGTGAATCTGACTAAAAGAGTTGAATTATTTTGTTCTTGTTGTTTGTAGAAAGGTTCACTGGAAGCCAGTTCCCAAAATTGTTCTGCTAACTGGCAGATTTCTACTGTTAGTCAGTATAGATGTGGGGTACTTTATATGAGGGGTGATTAGCCACTGTTTAGGAATATCTGTGCAACTTTATTTGGGTTGTATTTGATATTCTCAATATTGTACAATAAATGTATGTTTAAATATTGTTAATTAGTAAGAATTATATTATAATTGTTCTAGTAACTGGCAGATTTATCCTGAGAGCCAGTAGAATTGTTGGGGTGACTTTAAATTCACTTTGTATTCAATATTTTTTGACTTGTTTTAAAGCAGATCCATGTTTGGACAATAAATGCATTTTTAAAAAATCCCGTGTGACATAAAAATACAGAACTTTCAATATGAATAAAAATCTACTTTAATATTATTGTATAATTGTAGATTTACACAGTACTTTGCAAGTTCAGAGAAAAAGCAAAGGTTAATTATTGAAATTTAATATATGTTTAACATGTTGCAACCGTCCCTTATATGTGTTGCAACCGTCCCCAATGTTGGGGACGGTTGCAACATCTGACTTCTTCAGTTCAAATTAATATTGTGCAGGATATGTAAAATATAATTAACTACAAGTACTATGGGTAATTAGCAGACAGATGTAAGTTTATAGTATACAAATTTGGCTGGTGTAGTCCAAACAGTCTCTTGAGTAAATGAGGGGAATGCAAAAAGTGTTGCAACCGTCCTCAGTCTCCCCTACCAGGAAACGCAAAATTGGAGTAAAAATGAACACTGCTATAGAATAGTGTACGATTATTAACTATAAGTACTTTGTAATTGTAGGCTTGGATTATTTTATTATGTAGCCTAGTGTTTTATTGTCTTTCTCTATCAGTAAAGTAAACAAAGGACAAATTAATCAATAATTTATTTGTAACGGGATTATTTATTTATAAAATAACACACCACAGATCCTCAAGAAACAGTAACAAAATCATAGTGACAGAAATTGACAGACCTTTTTTATTTATAAGAAAATGCGTTTTAGATATTTTTGATAATTTTATGATAATTTCTAAATATGATCCAACATACAACAAATGGAATTTTATGTTAGTATTTGACTGAGGTACTGAGCCGGTAAGTGGTCACATGACAAAAGTACGAACGACTCGAAAGACTTGAGGAATGAACTAATCAATTCTCTTTCCGGCTCAGACTGCATAGGTTAAGCTTATGGGGCTGTCACGTGATAAACGAATGACTCAAACCCGAAGACTTGAGAGATGAACTAATCAATTCTGTTTCCGGCTCAGACTGTGTTGGTTAAGCTTATGAAGTTGCGCAAATGAGCATATGCGACTGAACGAATCACTCCCACGAGACGACTCGTTCTTCCCGAATCACATTAAAGATTCGTTCAAAATGAACGAATCGTTCAAGAACGACCCATCACTAGCCACCAAGCGTCCCGGGGGAGGTATTGAGCTGTCCATGGAGGCTCCCCCGGAACAGATGCAGCAGGGGCGTCCCTGCCGGTCATGGGACCCGGCTGTCCTTCACAGTGTGTACGTATGTGTGTATGTGTGTACGTTTGTACGTGTGTATGCGTGTACGTACGTATGTACGTACATGTGTATGTGTGTACGTACGTACGTATGTGTGTATGTGTGTACGTTTGTACGTGTGTATGCGTGTACGTACGTATGTACGTACATGTGTATGTGTGTACGTACGTACGTATGTGTGTATGTGTGTTCGTATGCGTGCGTGCGTGTGTGCGTGCGTACGTCGTGCGCGTACGGAAACACAATGGCCTAAAGAGTGGTGTGTCCCCAGCATGCAAAATTCCAATTTAAATGCACGGTTGTTCAAGACTGAAATAAACTTGACGAATCCAAGGATGTTCCGTCTTCACAATTCAGAGTCCCTGCAGTTCAGGAGTGTGCTGGTCAAATGACCAAGACCTGGGCATCTTTATATCTAGAAGACCAGAATGTGTGGAGCTTAGTGGGATCAGACGTGATGTGACTTGGTGTTGGGCAGGACTTTAGCTGCTGGAGGACGAAAACAGAAATGTTGAGGTAGAACTGGTGCAACTCCCCTTATACCCTCTCCAAGAATTTCCCTTGAGAGACTCTCCAGACTTGCACTTGTGACAGTATACCGTGTCTTTTGAAGGACGGTGTTTGTGATGTCCTGTCACCAGTTGCTTATCTTGTGTCTCCTTTAAAGATTTCATTGTGCCCTGTGCAAGGTTCTTGTATGGTCAATTTGTGGTTCTTCATGTGCTGCGACGACTTGCAAAGCCTTTTATATTTTTCATATTCTTTCCGGTGATCAACACGAAGATAAGGAAAAACTCTCTTTAACCAACATTGACCTTTGACATATTTTGTAAATTGTTGTTCTTGTTTAATGTGACAACCAGGCAACCTCCTTGTGAACAGAGCTGAGCCATCTACAGTTGAAGGTTCAGAATGTGAGGCGTCTCTGTGTCTTCCTCTGATCTTTCGTCACTCATTTACCCAACATGTTTCTAGTTCAAATGCTGCTAACGTGACATTCATATCACAGGCACTACATCCTGGCAGGCCTTGGTGTACCATGAAAGTTACTGACTGGCTTTTGTGAAATGCAAGGAGGCCTTTTGCCAGCATAACAACATCAACATCATCCCAATTGCCAATCGGCCACTCCTAGTCTACCGTATCTTGTGCATTCAAGTGTATTGCGGTTAACGTTTCAAATTCATTTTCATGATCTGCCTTTTATTACACCTGCTGTACAGTTTGAAGTTAATTTTATTGTTTTAAAAGGTATCCTTTTTATTAACATCTCTCTTTGTGTGGTTTCTTTTTGGGGTTAATTTAGTTAAATGTAGTGCCTGATGACATCTTTACCATATTCCTATGCTCCTTTACTCCGATGAACCTCCTAGTGAGCTTCTGGAAATCTGCGAACTCAGCCTGGACAAGATGGGCGCCGTGTTTGAGGACAGCAATGTCTATATGTTGCATATGATGTACCAAGCGATGGGAGTCTGTCTGTACATGCAGGACTGGGAAGGAGCGATGCGATACGGGGAGAAGATCATCAAACGTTACAGGTATGGGAGGTCTATAATCCTCCAGTTCACCCTGAGAATTCACTTTGTGGCTCCTCGACCAGCCACCTTCAGGTTACAAAGACCTTAAATATCGTAGAGAGGCAAATGAGAAGTGTCAGGCACTCTGTGGACAGGACAGCTTCTTAGCAGTAAGTGTCGCTCCTGTATACGTGACATCAGGTTGGCTCCCAGTGTCCCAGGCCTTGGCTCCTCCACACTTTTCCGGAAGGTGGCACTATCCCAAACTGACTGATCACTCAGCACCCGAGGGGCTCTTTGCCCAGTTGAAGAGAACTGGATTAATCCAAGTGCCTTCCATTTAGGTCTGATCTGCTGGTTTGAATTAATTCATTTAGTATTTCTTTCATTTTAAGAATCTTCCATCCATCCATTTTCCAACCCGCTGAATCCGAACACAGGGGTCTGCTGGAGCCAATCCCAGCCAACACAGGGCACAAGGCAGGGAGCCAATCCCGGGCAGGGTGCCAACCCACCGCAGGACACACACAAACACACCCACACACCAAGCACACACTAGGGCCAATTTAGAATCGCCAATCCACCTAACCTGCATGTCTTTGGACTGTGGGAGGAAACCGGAGTGCCCGGAGGAAACCCACGCAGACACGGGGAGAACATGCAAACTCCACGCAGGGAGGACCCGGGAAGTGAACCCAGGTCCCCAGATCTCCCAACTGCGAGGCAGCAGCGCTACCCACTGCGCCACCGTGCCACCTTTTAAGACTTTTGAAGTGTAATGAATTAAATTGTCTCACTGTGACATTATGTGAGGTCCCAGTAGTCTTTTTGACTGTTAACGTTATAGTAAAAAGAGAATGTCATGGTAGTTCTGTGCTAGATGAGCATTGCAGGCTATGCTCCAGAAATAATGCAAATAATAATAGCAATACATTTTATTTATATAGCACCTTTCCCATTCTCAAGGAAGTCTCTTGGATTGACATTAAGATGCCATTTTGCCTTTTTTTGTTTTCAGTAAGCATTACCCAGCATACTCTCTAAATGTGGCCTCGATGTGGCTGAAGTTAGGAAGACTCTATATCGGCCTGGAGAAGAAGTCTCTTGGAGTGAAGGCCTTAAAGAAGGTGAGTAGTTTTTAGTGTGTTCTCATTCCTCACCTGTGGTGGTCTGTGTGGTACAGGGGTTGGAGAAATGTAACCCAACCCAGGCATCTGCTGTTTGGAGGTGGGCACCTGGGGGGCCATAAATTGTCACTAAGACAGCTTTAGGTGTTAGACTCCAAATCTGTATGTCAGGTTGCTTGGTCTGACATGGGTGTCTCAGGCCTGCTTCTACCACCACAGAACTAAAGTGGCTGACCTGGCAGTTGTGATCCTTCATTGTCCAGCTCATCGACTTGGCCACCACAGTTCATTCAAACATGGCAGCAAGAATCGCACTTTGAGCATCGGCATGCTGATACTGGGGTGACAGATTAGTGATGCGTAATGAACAGTGCCAGGCCGACTCCAGCCCCTTTCGGCTTACCACACATGGCTAAAGTACACCGTGGCCTGTGCCAGACCAGGACAGTCCACTACGCAGGCACCCTCTCTTGGCAAATAGAGCAGCCGCGCCCCATGCCCTACTGACAACACGAAGGCCGACTCTCCAGGCCTCCTGAAATCCACGTCCTGTAGGAGGCAGAGAGCCCCCAACTGTGGGGAGGCCCAATTCATGTAAAGCACACCTGACGGCTCGCCGGTACTTTGGCACAATGTAAGCCCGCCATACCTACCCTGCCGCTCTTCACATTGGCTTTAATGAATTGAACTAATTGTCTTATTGGCTGTCACTGCACCCATTCTGTACTCTCAGTGATTGTGATTGGCTGTCACTACGCCTGTCCCATCCTCCTTCTCATCACAGCGTCCTGCGGTGACACTTGATGTGACTGTCATTTCAGTCGGGTTGTCCTTCCTGGCTTTGAATCCTGGAGTCCGTCCTTTGTCTTATTCTGCCTGATTTCATTGAGGTATGGTGGCTCCACTCACGAGGGCCCACAAGAAGCCTGGCAGACGAGAGGAGCCCCCGCAGTCCATTGTGCCCATTTGGCCTGATGTGTCCTCCAGGTACTTTTCAAAATTTGTCATTTCAACTCCATGACTCCATGTGGCTTTTTTACACAAATCTGTTGTGAAGAGGTTCTGCATTTTAAATGCATTTCCCCTTGACTTCCACTAGGTGTCCTCGCACATGTGATTTGCTGTTTAATTTAACAAATTCATCTTTGAGAATCTGAATGACCCCACTTCGGACCCCAATAGTGGACGACTTGGGACAGCTGGATTCTGGGATCAGAATTTTGCTTTCCTCTTCCCATAATTCCATTTCTTCCCTCGGTCTGGCTATGGACCTCCCTTTGTCGCTCATATTTAGATACATTCACCAGGGGGCGCAGTTTTTTGTTTTTAAGTATCGCAACCCAAAGTGCAAAGAAGACCCAACTACACCAAGTAGGCCTCAAGGCCTACACCCGCAAAAAGTTAGGGAATTCCAGAAATCCTGGTGCAAATCAGCACAATGATGAACACCTGATGGCCATCCATCCATCTGCCCATCTTCTGGACCTACTGTGTCCTGCGCAGGGTCATGGGGGGCTGGAGCCTGTCCGGGCAGCGAGGCTGGACAGGGCGACAGACCATCACAGGTGTAATACTGAAGCGTAGCTAATCAGCAGAGAAACTGAAAACTAAACATGAACTGAAAACAATATGCTGAAGTAACAAAACTCAAAATACAAACATTTAAGGACAAAGCATGAGGCTCGAAAACCAGCACACCAAATACCAAATAAAATAACGAACAGGAAGCCAGTAACAATTAAAGCTACAGAAGCCAAAACGAGAACCAGGAGGGAGCCGAACAACAAACGGCTCAGCGTGGCAATGTGTGGCACTGCGGCAATCAGGGGACCAGAAACAGGAGGCTCTGGTGACAAAATGACAAAGAAGTGAACAAATGGGGACAAAGAAGGGAGTGTGGAAAAAGAGCAAGACAAAGAGAAAACACAAAAGCAGGATCATTGGGCGGGGCCACAAAGCCATCGCCTCCCTCTGCAGTGACATTAAGACATGGACACGCCGTCCTCTGACTGCCCCTTTCACTGCTGTAGGCCAACAGCAGGGCCTTCTGGTGGGCTCCTCAATGCCCAGATGTCCCCTTCAGGTGAGCCTCGAGTGCCACACATCGCGTTCAGTCATTTTACTCCCCTGGGACAGCCCCCTTTCTCATGAAGTAGCCAATCAAATAAGCATCCCCTTGTCAGCTGACCGTGACTACACATTACATCAGTGGCTTTGCCAGGACGTCATCCTGGGGTGGGCAGTTGGACTTGCAGGAAGGAAAACAAAATGCCCAAATCAGGTCAGTGTCTGTTTACCTCGCCCAGCTCCTGCCAGCCGTAGCCATGCCCTCTGGCTCCAGTCAGCTGATCACACCCATCCTCCCTTAAGTGCCGCTGATCTTTGCTGCCCACTGATTTCTAAGCTGTGAGTGGAGCTGCCAGCCTGCTGCCGGTCACTCAGGACTCTCATTGGTCTCTCTTTGTACTGTGACAAATTTGTTGATTACTGGTCACATGTCACATAGTCACCTGTCTTCATTCTTTGTTGGATTTCTGCCATGTGCAGCATGCTGGCATGAAGTATAAATGAAGAATAAAGTGAAGTGAATGTGGAGCCCAGGAGTGACACCCACCATGAAGACTCAGGCCTCATCTGAACATCCAGTCAAGACAAGGACAGACGCATGGACAGTGGCACATGATCAAGCAGCCACACTCACCATGTGAGAGCAGTGTGACCACAGCAGAGTGACCAGCCAATGCCACCTTAGATGGCCATCAGTCTCATGGCTTATGTAGGTCACTGTGGCTGACATGCCAAACTACTGGTGCAGGCGGGAGGTGCAGCTGGGCAGACGAGTGCTGCTTTTATTGATTCCATTGTGCCCGGTCCTGGGGTACTTACCAGAACGGGTAAAGCAGTGGAGAGGGCAACAACACCCAGGTAACCTCAAAGCGAGAAGACCTAAACCCTCTGGTGGGCTCTCTCGGGGGCCCAACCTGGCATCCTGCTCAAAATGTCACGTCTCAGGACTTTTGGACAGTTGAGGATTCCTGGTGTGCCCTGCCAGGCCTGCTGCCCACCTGCTTTGCCCTTCTTTCTCGGCTCTTACTTGGGGTTCCTGCACTTTTCTTTTCCAGGTATTAATGGAGCCCCTCAGCACCTCAGCTGTCTGCCCAACGCTGATGTCCCGTCCATCTTCAGGAGTCTGAATTCACGGTGCTCGCTTGGTCTGTGGCCACCTGGGAGTCATGTGGGGGCCTCCTTAATGTCTCAGAGCTGGGACTCCATGATGTGCCGGTCATCTGAAAGTGGCGACGTGTAACTGGATTGAGGTGGACGTGGCGGGCAGAGGGCACTTCTAAATCAGGGTTTAACCTGTGACCTCACACTCCACCTGTCCCACCACTAGGGGGTACACTGCTTGATTTCTCTCATCCCCTGTATCTCGTCTATGAGTTTTGTGCCCGTATTTTACCAAGCGTCCTACCTACATACTGAAAGGCGCACCGGGATTTGAACTTGTCAGAAGATGAGAAGAAGTCGTGAAGCGTCCTGCAGCCACCCTGAGGTAGACGTTCACGGCTGAGGATGAGTGATGTCACAAACTCCCGAGACTCCGAGGCACAGATGGCAACTTACGATGACACTAAAGCTAAGGCTGCGTCACAAAGTTGAAGATAATGATAATAATAATAAAAAGAACCTAATAAAGTAGGATTAGTTTACTAAACGATGGCTGCTCCGGCCGTAGATAATGGATGGAAGGAAAGAGGGATTGAGATCCACCGCCGCACTTTCAGATGCTGTTACGCCAACGGAAAACGCCTCGTGAAGTCCCAGCTTAACTGCATGTGAGGTCACGTTCACTCCGCCTGCTCGTCCGTCCACCCGTCGGTCAGTCTGCAGTGCAGTGTCTACACTGAATATGGTGGGGATGGTGCGCTGCTGACCTCGACTCAGTACGTTGTGGGTCGGGGGCTGGAGTACTTCGAAGATGTTATCAAGTTTTGCCCCACGAATGTTTCTTATTCCTCCTTGCAAAGTGTTCTTCACGTTGTTATTTGTTTCTATTATATTCTATTAAAACAGTAATACAGTATATCAGCATAAAGCGACCTGCACAAGTGTCAGAAAAGCTAACCAGTGATGGGCGAGGCATGTGTTTGAATATTAAGATTCTTTTTATTGAGCTATGTGTTAATTGTAGATAAGGTTACATCTCAATCAATCAAGTTTTATACAGACTTGGATAACTGAACCGAGAGAGAATATACAGTATAACACCAGAGATGACAAATAAATCATAAGCCCTCGCTCATGATGGTGTAAAGTAGGATAAAATTAGACAGTAAATGTTCATTCGATTAAATACAGGTATATTCCTATCCCCTTTCTATTATAAGACTCATGAGAGGACCGAGCAAAGCCAACAGACAAGAGGTGAGACTTCTGTTGAGACACAAGCATTCGGCAAGCAGAGTGTCTCAGTGGGAGAGTTTGGAAGATGAAATGTTGTTGTCACACAGCGTGTAGCTTGGACATCGTAGCACCAAAGGTTGTGTCCTCCATTGTTATGTTTAAACTTGTACTGAGGCAAGGATGGTAGCTAATTAGCAGCACATTCAATACTCGTACTCGTTCTCGTTCGGATGTTTCGACACTTCCTGATTTATTTGTTGCAGCTTATCTTTTTGAGGAGGACGACTCTTGAGTGGAGGATCAGGCTAAAGACTACTCTTATACCCAAAAGAGAAGGAAAACATTGTTAGTTTGTTTTTTGTTTTCATATTATTGTTTTAAATTTGATTGGCCATTTAAGTGTTGTTGCTTGTGCTAGTCTTTAGGTCCCAGAATTTGAACTGATAAAGGGAGATAATAGGGTGGTGAAAACGTTCTTTCTTGCAGGGGTCCTAGTCAGAGGCGTGACCACGGGGGGGCTGGGGTGGGCACTACATACCCCGCGAAATGCTCTGTCTGTCCAATGAAAACTCTGGAGAAGAATAACATTTGATTTTCAAAACTGAGTTGCTTTCCGTTTGAATTTGGGGAGTATCTGGCAGTGTCTCCTCCACTAGACAGACACCGTACACACTCCTCAGCCTCCGTGGGCGGACGGACAGACAGACGGACGGACATACAGACAGAGAGATAGACAGACGGACGGACATATGGACATACAGACGGACGGACGGACGGACTGACTGTACGTACATACACACATACGTACGTATGTACATACACACATACGGACGGAAAGACGGACACACGGACGGACAGACATACAGACAGACGGACGCACGGATGGACGGACATACAGATAGAGAGACGGACGGATAGACAGATGGACGGACGGACAGACAGACAGACATATGGATGGACAGACACATGGTCTGTCTGTATGTCCGTCTGTCCGTCCGTCCATCTGTATGTCCGTTCGTCCGTCCGTCCGTCATCGGACTTGCGTCCACATGTCTTGGACACTCGGGTGAAGGGAAGGGCGGAGCTGTCAACTGATCACCACCTGGTGGTGAGTTGGCTTGGCAAAAAGTCGGGCGTGGGAGAAGTTTGGGGAGGCCATGGAGAACGACTTTTGGATGGCTTTGAGGAGATTCTGATCCACCATCCGGCGTCTCAGGAAGGGGAAGCAGTGCAGTGTCTACACTGTATATGGTGGGGATGGTGCGTTGCTGACCTCGACTTGGGACGTTGTGGGTCGGTGGGGGGAGTACTTCGAAGACCTCCTCAATCCCATTAACATGCCTTCCAATGACGAAGCAGAGCCTGGGGACTCAGAGGTGGGATCCCCCAAATCTGGGACTGAGGTCACCGAGGTGGTCAGAAAACTCCTTGGTGGCAGGGCCCCGGGGGTGGATGAGATACGCCCAGAGTTCCTCAAGGCTCTGGATGTTGTAGGGCTGTCTTGGTTGATACGCCTCTGCAACATCGCATGGACATCAGGGACAGTGCCTCTGGATTGGTAAATCGGGGTGGTGGTCCCCCTCTTTAAGAAGGGGGATCGGAGGGTGTGTTCCAACTACAGAGGGATCACACTCCTCAGCCTCCCTGGGCGGACGGACAGACAGACGGACGGATAGACGGACGGACGGACGGACGTACAGACAGAGAGATAGACAGACGGACGGACATACAGACAGAGAGATAGACAGACGGACGGACTGACTGTACGTACATACACACATACGGACGGAAAGACGGACACACAGACGGACGGACAGACAGACGGACAAATGGACGGACATACAGACAGACAGACGGACGGACGGATAGACAGACAGACAGACATATAGACGGACGGACATACAGACGGACGGACGGACATATGGACATACAGACGGACATACAGACGGACGGACATATAGACGGACGGACGGACGGACGGACGTCCGTCTGCCCACTCGTCCGTCCGCCCATCTGTCTGTCCCTCCATACATCTACAACATCCTCCTCATATCTGGTAACTTATGGCTACTCTGTCAGACAACAGATACCTAAGGTTTGTGTGCAGTCAGGTTGCTTGGTATACAGCTTGGTGCTCAGTGATAGATGGCAGACATGTTGCCAGAAGTGAATAGGACACATGTAGATGCCTGGCCATTCAATCTGCTTTGAGATTAGAATGACAAGATGGTCTCCTTCAGTGTCCATATTAAAATATGCACAAATTGTATATCAAAATTTGGGTTCCGGGGGGTTGCAAAGCTGAAACTTAAAGGAATTGACGGAAGGGCACCACCAGGAGTGGAGCCTGCGGCTTAATTTGACAAAACACAGAAAACCTCACCCGGCCCGGACACGGAGAGGATTGACAGATTTACTTCAGTATTTTCACGGGGCCCTGAGTTATAGTTGAAAGTAACTTGAATTCACAATGGCGCGTTTCAAGAGCTGAAAAACACTTCAAATGATAAGTAGTGTTACGGCTGGTTAATCTAGTAGAATCTGATCTACACAGTAGAATTCTGTTAGAATCCATCAATTCACATGTGATACAAGTGGTTTCCACACATAGAGAGAAGGGTCTGGCTGCAGACCGTGCACTCTCAGCCACATGTACGCTCAGCCACTGACGTCAGATGCACGCTCAGCCACAATAGGAAGTGCAACAGGGGAGTCGTTTTCTGATTGCTAAGTTGGTACGTTTGCTAGTTATAGTCTTACCATTTATGAACGATATGGAATATTCTTAATCATGTTAACTTGTGCATATTCACGTTGTTTGCCTGGCCTGTGTTGGTTTATTAACATGTTTACCATTTTAACAGATCAAGTTAACCAAGGTAAATGCTTGCCTGTTATTGTGATTACTAGCAGCATGGCCGTGGTAGCGTAGCGAGAGCGCTGATGTTTAGAGCGTGCTAGTTTAGTGTTCCCGCTGTTATCCCAAGGAAAAAACAATTATGCAACCATCATAACTTGCTAACATCATTTAAATTTAATGTATACAGTATTTACATGTGAATAAAGAGTAAAATGAAAATAAAACAAATAGAACAATTCTGTGTTGTTAATAATCTTATATATCAGAACTGTAATACGTACTATACTTTACATGTCATGAGGTACCAAACTGTGATTAATAAATGGTGGAGGGAAAAGGACATTGGACACATCAGTAATCAAATGTTTGTATATTTATTTATACATAAGACCCCCCCCCCCCCCCTTCAAAAAAAAAACCCCAACAACAAAATACAAACCAATAAAAAACATTAATTTAGTTAAGGAGGCAGCAGTACATAGTGAACTTCCTGCAATTCACCATTTCATCTAAAAATCTGTGCATGTCTTGCACATGGCTAAACACAAAACAAAATGGAGCCAGAACATCATCTCTATTAACTAGTGAATCTTCGTCTGCATTCATTGCTTCGTACTCCTGCAGAGCCTTCCCAGCATCTTCCTCTGTCATAGTCGGTATCTGGGGCAACTGGATCAGACCAATGAATTGGTGTTGGCTGTCACTGCACCACTGACTGGCTGTTTTTGCATGTGCAAGGACAGATACCTTAGACAGGAATAAAAATTTGGTGTATTTATGTGGGCGGCATGGTGGCGCAGTGGGTAGCGCTGCTGCCTCGCAGTTGAGATACCTGGGGACCCGGGTTTGCTTCCCGGGTCCTCCCTGCGTGGAGTTTGCATGTTCTCCCCGTGTCTGCGTGGGTTTCCTCCGGGCGCTCCGGTTTCCTCCCACAGTCCAAAGACATGCAGGTTAGGTGGATTGGCGGTTCTAAATTGGCCCTAGTGTGTGCTTGGTGTGTGGGTGTGTTTGTGTGTGTCCTGCGGTGGGTTGGCACCCTGCCCAGGATTGGTTCCTGCCTTGTGCCCTGTGTTGGCTGGGATTGGCTCCAGCGGACCCCCGTGGCCCTGTGTTCGGATTCAGCGGGTTGGAAAATGGATGGATGGATGGATGTATTTATGTGTTTTATGCAATTATTATTGATATATAAAAAACTGATAAAAAAATTTACTTGTACTTCTGGCGGTATTGATGCATCCTCACATTCATCCTGTGCCTGCAAAACATAACACTTTGTTACAGTTATCTGGCTATGTGGTGGCTTCAGGACAGTACTGCCTCTCTGGGAAAAAAATAACTGGACCACCTTGGATTACGTGCAGACATCCCACATTTTCTGTACTTCCAGATGTCCACTGCATTCTGATATAAGCGTCATGACTCCCTCAGACAACACAGAATATCGCAAATAGGTGGTTTTTATGGGCAAGAGTCTGTATGAGACTGAGGGGGCATTCTGATTGGCCTCTCTTTGTGCTAAGTAAACCTACAGGATTTTTCTGTACATGTGGCAAACACACCTTATGGTCCAATTTGGATTCATATAATTTGTGGCTACATCTCATAACTTTTATTTATGCTACCGTCCATTACGATCTTTTTTACGATCAAAAGGTGGAATTGGCAGCATTCCTCCAGTTCTCATTTAACATGTTGAATGTTGCCTGTTGTCTTCCTTTGTACATGGACCGGAACAGAAAAACCATGGCCAGTTCGTTGAACTACTGACACTCCATTAGATACATCAACACAAATGCTGGAAAGATGAGACATGAGTGTTACATCCTGGGATATGTCTGTATGTTTTCTTAAGATGTGTGTGTCCAAATTCTTTTTGAGCAAATCTAATGAGCAATGAGGGCACTTTCTTGTATTTCTTGTTTTAGAACTGGTTTCTGGACCCAGCTCATTAGCTTGGGAGGGCTCTTGTACTGGGAGCGGTATGGTATGGGAAGGTTCTTGTGCCGGAACAGGTAGGTTGTGGGAAGATTCTTGTGCTGGAAAAAGTAGGCTGTGGGAAGGCTCAGATGCAGATTTTGAGCATATTTTTAGATGACACTCCATACTGTTTCTTCTAAGTATTGTCTTCATACAAAACGGACAATAGTAGTGACCCTCAGACCTACATGGCAGATGGCAACGACATATTCTCTTATGTGTTAGAAATAAGAACAAGTAAAAGGTAACAAGCACACACTAGGGCCAATTTAGAATCGCCAATCCACCTAACCTGCATGTCTTTGGACTGTGGGAGGAAACCAGAGCACCCGGAGGAAACCCACGTAGACACGGGGAGAACATGCAAACTCCACGCAGGGAGGGCCCGGGAATCGAACCCAGGTCCCCAGATCTCCCAACTGCGAGGCAGCAGCGCTACCCACTGTGCTACCCACTGCGCCACCGTGCCGCCCCAGGTAACAAGTCAGTAAATAAATTAATCTTGAAACAAAGCATTCAGATGCTAAACAATGGGACTATTGTGGCTATTATGTGGGCTATATCATGGTCTGTGTCCAGTAAATTTACAAGCACCTTAAGTGATTTTTTTCCATGTCTGTACAATGCCTTAAAGTAGACTGAAAACAGACTCTGTTACATGGGGGACTCTTACCAAATTTTTAAAATAATATTTTTCTCATGTCTTGCTAAAGTTTCCAGGTTTTTTGTACTTTAACATGCAAGAGTTCAGTGTATTTTTGCACATTAATTATTCATTCACCCTAGTTATATTGTAATAATCCACCTTGCATTACCTTCAAAAATGATTGCATTTTTTAAATGTCCATCTAAATGCTGTTGGATTCTTGCCAACCTCATAGACTGTAGGGCAGGGCATAGTGAACAATGATACAAAGTGCAACAATTCGTGCACTGCTGTGGCACAATAGCCTCACATCTTATGGAGGGGTGCATCTGTAAAAGCACAAAGAAACGACACATCTTTGTTTTATTAATAAGCTTAATAAACATTTTTACATCACTTTAATTCACACGAATTTAAATACGCTTCTGATATCTTAAGGTCGTAGACATGTGTCTATTTAACGGTAAGATAACGTGAGCTAACTGGCTAGTACTCACCGTAACTGAAAACAAACTCACTCCAGTCATTAAAGAAAGAAGTTACTTAACGCACTTGACCAAAAATTTACACTGCAATAATGTGTGTATGGCATGAAATAAAATAAAACGTAACTATATAATTCGGTAAAAGAAATAATAAAACGTAACTATATAATTCGGTAAAAGAAAAAATAAAACGTAACTTAACGTTCGCGTTGGCCTCGAAAACTAAGTTGGTGCTTGAGCATCGGCGTAAAGCGTGGGACACAGAAAGTGATTTGCGTGCTGCCTGTCTGTCTTCTGGTATATAGGGGAGACTGGGGACGGTTGCAACAAGTCTTATTTCTCCAATTAGAAACATGCTAGAGTGATGATACTCATACTGTACATGCTCAGTTAGGCCCTCTCTCCACCAGAGGGAAACTATACAGTTTCATCATCTGCTGCTGCATTTATTGAAAAATAACTGTTTTGAAGGTATGAAAGTAATTTTTTTCCAAGTTGTTTTTTTGACTTACTGTCCATAGCTTTTATTTTAATTAATCAAAACATATCTAGTTCAAATCATTGTGGTGTTGACTTTTAAAAAGTATTATTAGCATGTTTCCCTGACTCTTTGAATAGCTAGCACATGGTGTTCTGTCATGGCTGGCAGGTCAGGGACGGTTGCAACAACTTGTTGCAACCGTCCCCAAGCCAACCAGCCATATTGAAATAGACTACATATCATTACTTTTTAACATTTTTAGTTCAGAATCAGCACATTTTTTTCAGTTTAAGTCCGAAGTATTCTGCTATACAGCTTAACTGTAGTTTATGGATTTAAAAATAGAAATAATCTGTTTATTCCAGTATGCCAAGAGTGAGGAAGAGAGTTACTAACAGAGGGGTTCCCCTCGAAATTTTGGAACAAGCTTCAAACGTAATTAGGAATGAGGGCAGGACAGTCAGGGCAGTCGCCAAGGACTTTTCCATCTGTCATACCACCTTATTTCGATTCCATAAGAAAAGAGAGAAGCTTGCAAGTGAGGGATCAGATAAGTTACCACGTGCAGGGTACTGGACCATCAGAAGAGTCTTCTCAGAAGACCAAGAGAGGAGTCTAAAACAGTATTTACAAAGGGCAGCAGACTTAGATTATGGGTTAGGTCCTAAAGAGGTAAGAGAAATTAACAGAAATGTATAAAGAGAGTAAGAGGGTGAGAGGGTTAGGGTAATATCGGTAAAAAGTGAAAGATAATAAAAACTATTTACATTTTATAACATTTTATTTCAGGTTCGTAGGCTTGCATTTTCAACTCGCCTCTCACTATACGTGCAACTTTCCCTCACAGTGGAATGAGGCCTGTATGGCTGGTGTTGACTGGTTTAATGGTTTTTTAAAACGGCACCCAACTCTCTCAATAAGACGTCCTCGAGCTACAAGCCTTTCGAGGGCAACCAGTTTTAATGAAACAAATGTTTACAATTTTTTTAACAATTTAAGCCAGGTTTTGGACAAACACAAGTTTCAGTCACAAAACATATGGAACATGGATGAAACTGGGATAACAACTGTTCAAACTCCCGACAGGGTTGTGGCAAGACGTGGTGACAGGAAAGTTGGTGCAGCTACCTCAGCAGAAAGAGGCACACTTGTCACACTAGCTTGTACAATCAATGCACTTGGTAACTCCATACCCACGACTGTGAATCTAACTAAAAGAGTTGCATTATTTTGTTCTTGTTGTTTGTAGAAAGGTTCACTGGAAGCCAGTTCCCAAAATTGTTCTGCTAACTGGCAGATTTCTACTGTTAGTCAGTATAGATGTGGGGTACTTTATATGAGGGGTGATTAGCCACTGTTTAGGAATATCTGTGCAACTTTATTTGGGTTGTATTTGATATTCTCAATATTGTACAATAAATGTATGTTTAAATATTGTTAATTAGTAAGAATTATATTATAATTGTTCTAGTAACTGGCAGATTTATCCTGAGAGCCGGTAGAATTGTTGGGGTGACTTTAAATTCACTTTGTATTCAATATTTTTTGACTTGTTTTAAAGCAGATCCATGTTTGGACAATAAATGCATTTTTAAAAAATCCCGTGTGACATAAAAATACAGAACTTTCAATATGAATAAAAATCTACTTTAATATTATTGTATAATTGTAGATTTACACAGTACTATGCAAGTTCAGAGAAAAAGCAAAGGTTAATTATTGAAATTTAATATATGTTTAACATGTTGCAACCGTCCCTTATATGTGTTGCAATTGGGGACGGTTGCAACATCTGACTTCTTCAGTTCAAATTAATATTGTGCAGGATATGTAAAATATAATTAACTACAAGTACTATGGGTAATTAGCAGACAGATGTAAGTTTATAGTATACAAATTTGGCTGGTGTAGTCCAAACAGTCTCTGAGTAAATGAGGGGAATGCAAAAAGTGTTGCAACCGTCCCCAGTCTCCCCTATTGACACTAGTAGGCTATCGTCGCAGAGGTAGCCTATTTTATGAATACAGTATACAATACACTTACAGAGAGACTCTTACAGTGTGTTAATGTGTTAATCTTCTCTGGTTGATTAATCAGACTATTTTTTATAAGAAATTAGCTTTTGAAAGGGATGTGTTACAGCTGAGAGACAACGGCCAGCCAAAGTCTTTAATGTGTAGACTCTACTGTTTTCCTATCGAGTGGACAATACTACACTGAAAGCCGCGAAAAAATATTTATTGCAAGACAATAAGATGTATTTCCAATATTTTGTATTAATTCCAGCACAACAGCTGCAACGTGCTAAAGCTTTATTACAGTGCAGCGATGGGGTAATAAGCATTGGAGTCACAAGGATGTACCATAGACATTTTAACGAGGACCATATTCACATTATGACTAGTAAACAATTCCTTTATGGTCCAAAACTCGACAACTGAATTTTAAAATTAGCACTTGGACTAAAGTCCCCATACTTTTTTTCTACCCTTTTCTCAAAAAAAAAAAAAAAAAATTTTTTTTTTGTACTAACAACAGATTTTGTGGGTGTGTTGTGGTGTTTATGGGCGTTCCGTGAATGACTAATAGCCCTATATATCTCTATCGCTTTCTGCGGGTCCTTTAAATTCCGCTACGATTCTTCACTAAACAAGACGAGATTAATTCTGGGATCGCGTACAGGTGGGAATGCCCAGGATTATTGTTTTCTTTTTATCATGCATGAGATTTCTCTGGAAGTAAAGTTGCTGTTATGTTTTTAAACATGACTTTGTGTTTATTGATGCAGTGTGATCGGCGGTACAGCCATCTATACTGTGTATAGATCAATGAAAGTGAGTCCTTTCTTCTGACGGCGTTGCGATGTTCCTGTATACGTGTTGCGATTCTTTTTGAAGTTTGTCCTATGTATACCGCTGAGCAAGAAATGCGTGGAATGCTATAAACCAGGGGTAGGCAACGTCGGTCCTGGAGTGCCACAGTATGTGCAGGTATTTGTTCCAACCCAGTTCCTTAACGAGAACTCAATTATTGCTGATGAAGCACATATTGCTTAAGTGACATTTTAATGCTTCATTTTAGTGGTCTCGCTTGTTAAGGTTCTCCAACCTTAATTGCTTATTTCAATCTTAAACTGCTGCATTCAGTGTTTTAATTGCTCCTTATTAGCAATAAGATGTAAAAGACAAAGCAGCCAGCAGTTCTCCAGCTAGCTTTTTTCCAATTACATCTGTGTGTGTTCATCATGCACGGTTTGATTTAATAAAACACTTAATGGAAAAATAAGACAGACTGAAAATGATCTGTTTTATAGGCTTCAAATCATTTGGATGATATGCTTGGAAAGGAAAAAAATCTACGATATAAAAGCCTTACATTGCACAGACTAACAAGCCATAAAATTAAATAAGGTCTGAGATTGGCAATGATTGGTTTCTAATTAAGCAATTGGGTTGGAATGAAAACCTGCAGCCACTGCGGCTCACCAGGACCGACATTGCCTACCCCTGTTTTACATGCATAGCATTCTTTACGGTAAACACTAGTGGTCAGGGTGGCGTCATCATTTCTTTTGATGTGGATGTCCAGGAAGCTGATGTGTTGGATTGGATTGCAGGGAATATTGTGTTGATGTGATTGTAGAACTCATTCAGCTTGTCATTTTTTTAGTATGACGAATGTGTTGTCTACATAACGTATCCAGATTTTGGGTGCGAACTGGGATAGAGCCATGTTTTCAAATCGCTGCATTACCAGTTCCGCTAGAAGTCCTGATAACGGCGATCCCATTGGCATGCCTTCTTTCTGAGTGTAGTATTTACCGTTGAAATGAATAGTATATATATTATATATATTATAGTAGAGTTGGTGTAATGGTATTGAATCCTCCTATAGTCTTCTGCTTCTCTTTAGCAAGATTTTTGACTTGGTTATGAGTTCCTCTTTTAAAAGTATTCACTTTATTTTGGAACTTTAGTGAGAGAAGGTGCAAATCTTCCCAGATAAATAAATAAAAACACCTGAATGTATTTTAACCCCGCAGTTACAAAAGAAATTTGTTTTTATGTTTTTTTTTTTACATTCATTTTCACCAACATATTGAATATTTTTTGTTTTTGGTTTGACTTTATGTAATGTTAAATTTGTTGATCATTGAGAGGAAATTAGTTAGTTTTTCTTTATGTGTACGTTGTGTGTATGTGTCAAGACTGGATGATTGCCAATGCACAGAGTGTTGTGTGCTTGTATGCAAATAATACTGTTTATTTCTAATGTTGACTAATTTTGTAGATTTCAGAAAATAACTTGCTTAGAAATCACAAAGTTATTATATGCATGTCATGCTTTCATAATGACATTTACTTAATTATGTTTAGCCATTCAGTAATTTTTTTTTTTGTTCATTTGTTTCATTTCAGCTTGTATCTGCCAAGGTTAAAACTACAAAGTTGGAAAATAGTCTAACACAGGAGAAGAACATCAACTCGGGCAGGCAAAGGTTGATATCTGAAATCCAAAAAGAAATGGCTGAAATGAAGAACGAATATGAAAAAAAGGTGAGTGTGTTTTTAGAGAGAAAATAGTTCATATTTTCATATTTTTTCTTTTAATTAGATCAGATTAGAGAGAGATTAGAAAAGAACATTAGTTTCACTGTCGGAATTATTTGTAATACTTATATTTTATTACTTCCCATGGGCTCACCACCTATGGGAGGGGCCAAGGAGGTCGGGTGCAGTGTGAGTTGGGTGGTGGCCGAAGGTGGGGACCTTGGCGGTCCGATCCTCGGCTACAGAAGCTGGCTCTTGGGACGTGGAATGTCACCTCTCTGAAGGGGAAGGAGCCTGAGCTAGTGCGCGAGGTCGAGAGGTTCCGGCTAGATATAGTCGGACTCACCTCGACACACAGCTTGGACTCTGCAACCAATCTCCTTCAGAGGGGCTGGACTCTCTACCACTCTGGAGTTGCCCCCGGTGAGAGGCGCCAAGCGGGTGTGGGTATACTTATTGCTCCCCCGACTTGGAGCCTGTTCATTGGGGTTTACCCCGGTGGATGAGAGGATAGCCTCCCTCTGCCTTCGGGTGGGGGGACGGGTCCTAACTGTTTGTGCGTATGCTAGAGGGCATACCTTCTGGGGACTCCCTCATACTGCATGAGTGGGCAATGACAGTGAGACCTGGAAGGGCGTGATTGGGATGAATGGCCCCCCCAATCTGAACCCGACTGGTGTTTTGTTATTGGACTTCTGTGCTTGTCACGGATGGTTCATAACGAACACCATGTTCAAGCATATAGGTGTTCATATGAGCACTTGGCACCAGGACACCTTAGGTCTCCGTTCGATGATCGACTTTGTGGTCGTGTCATCGTACTTGCGGCCACATGTCTTGGACACTCGGGTGAAGAGAGGTGCAGAGCTGTCAACTGATCACCACCTGGTGGTGAGTTGGCTTCGATGGTGGGGGGAGGATGCCGGTTAGGCCTGAGTAGTAAAGGAGCGTCACTTTTATACATCATACCTTTTTGACAGGTGTTTGTCCCGCCCCCCTTGGCATTTCCGGTACCCACCGTCTGCCACCTGGGTTAATTTGGGTGTTTCCCTGCGCACTGATCTCTGCCTGTTGTCGGGTGCGCTGTTTGACCGGCATCAGCCCTTTTGTCAGTCGTGCGTATGGAAAATGGTCGGCGGCTCTTAGCCTTGATCCTAAAAACTGGGTCTGTTCATCTTTGTGATCTGAACCGGTCCTTCGGGGCCCCTGTAAGGCGTCAAAAGGTAAGTCAGTGATTTTGGGGCGGAGCAGGCATCCTGCTTGTGGCTGCGCACAGCGCCGGGGTGTGTACAGAGAGTACAGAGAGCTTGAGTGACAGACCCCCATGCAAGAGGATGGAAAGGAAAACTTTAGAGAGGCTCTATTACACACCCAAGGAGCCTGGCAGTGCATCCCAAACACGTCCAGAGCATACCGTTACCTTGACAGCCATGTAAAACCATGCCCTTTATAAAGCAAGGCATATCGTAGATACCAAAATGATTTAATGCAGTGCATCCCAAACAGCCATGTAAAACCATGCCCTTTATAAAGCAAGGCGTAAAGTAGATACCAAAGTGATTTAAAGCAGTGCAACCCAAACAGCCATGTAAAACCATGCCCTTTATAAAGCAAGGCGTATAGTAGATACCAAAGTGATTTAAAACAACAAGTTTTATTGAATGAATCAAAAAGATACCAAAAAAGTGGTTTAAACAATTTTTATTGAAGCAAAATTCCAAACATAGCAAAATAACATGTTGTCTTCACTTTCCGGGGTTACACACTGTTATACATTAATTGCTTAAAAGTATGAATAAAAGTAGGTTATACATTTGTAAAATAGTCACACAAGCTTGTTTGAATACAGATTAGCAATTCAATTTAAAAAGAAGCAAAAATACAAGAATTGTATACACTGTTGAAAACACAAATCAAATTGCAAACCAGGTCCCAACCCATCAGTGAGCCGGTAATACATCTAAGTAAAATGTTTAAGCCAACACATGTTTAATATATTTGTATTTCACTAAATTATGTAAGCCTATTTGCTCTGTTTGGAACAGAGCCGACCACATAAAGCTGGTCTTCACAGGCTGAATTAGTTGTGCGTAAGCATCAATGGGTATCTCGCCCTTCTCAAACTCTGCTATAATATCATCCACATCATTCTTGATAGCTTTACGAAAACAAGGCAAGTTATACATTTTTAGCAAAGCACGCACACAGGACACAAGTCTATCCTTTCTAGCCCTTTCGAGCATAAATAAGCTCTGTTTATATGCTATAAATGGTTTAGTGAACCAGATATTACAAATGTGTCCATCTGGTATGCATTTGTTCTCTTGACATTCATCACATTTTTCCCCTAAATGTTCAACAGAGCTAAAAACATAAGCCCAGATGACTGAGCGACCGATTATGGTCATAATGAATCTTTTTCTAGCAGATATAATATAAGGAGAATATGTTCTATAGGTATTACGTGTCACGATGGGTTGGGACCAGGTTTTCCTTGTTCTAGCTGCCGAGTCTTGGATCCTCTGACAACAAAACAAAACAAAATACAACAGTTAGTCAACAGAAAATATAACACATACAGGTCTTGTTTAGCATGGATAAGGCCTTTTGATTAGATTTCTGTAAATCGATGTTGGTTTTAAAAAATAACTGTAATGGTGATTAGAGACAAGTTGAAAAGCAGCTGCCCGAATCTTGGGTTTTGTTGCATGATGCATCTTTTGTATAAGCTGAAAACGGTTTACTACGGCAACAAACTGTTTCAGACAGTTAAGAATATAAATTTTAGTCGGTTGCACAATTCTTAATCCACACAGGGGTTTAACCATAGAAAACACCGTTTGAATTAATCTTTTAATACTGATCTGTTGACAGATGCTGGAAACACAAGGGTACATTTCCTCAGAATCAGATTCTAGTAAAAGGCAAGTGTGACCATCCTGAGATTCATCACCCAAACGGCATGCTAAACAAGACCCCATTAATACACCTCTTACACAGGTGCTAACCGCGGAAGCTACAACAGCGTTCACACAATGTTTCATTAAAATCAATCCGGCTCTGTGACTGCGATGGCTGTCAGGTGTTTGGGAAATTACACACAGGTCCTGAGACTTCAGACTTGATGTTGAACAATCTTTTAAAACGTGTTTAAAGACCTCACCGGCCATCTTAAAGTCACTCTAGGGAAAAAGAAAAGTTATATTCCCACACGAAAAACGCATATACCTAACGGGCTATCAGTAAAACATAACAGAATTCTGGACAATATATCAGAAGCCATCTGGATAGCCTTCTCAACACAATCGTCCTCAGTGTTGGAACAGATATGGGCTATGCGGCTTAAAAGACACAAAAATGTATCACGTGTCATTACAGGAACGGTATTCCCTATTGATCTATAGATACATCTAGTCACACGTGAAATAGCCGGTATGCTTTTTACATCGGCCCTTCTATCTGAAAAAAGGAAACACTCCACCAAGCCAGGCATTCTTTCAGTAAGCCTTTCAATGTCACGCATTAATTCTTTAACATCAGGGTTTAAATCATCTTTCTTTTTAGCGATAAGACCGTTCAATGTTGCAGAAATTACTTCTTTTGCATAATACTTGGGCTCCGCACATGCAATCTGTCAAGTTAAAATAAAATAAAATGAGAACCTATTATTGTACCGCCCTGTAGATAGGGTTAACGGAAAATTTCTTAAACCCAGACTCCAGACTCACCATGTCCAAGGTCTTGTCGTCTAGGACAGGTGCATCAGTCTTTTTCACGCCAGATGTCGTCGGGCCTCCAGCAGATGCTTCAGTCTTTTTCACGGACTGGCGAGTTTCTCTTTTGGGCTGCTCCTTTAAAAAGAAAAAAGCAATACAACTGTGAGCCAAGAAAAGCAACACAACTGTGAGCCAAGAAAAGCAATACAACTGTAAGCCAAGAAAAAACAATTAATTCAAAATTACCCGTTTAGATTTCTCTGGTTCACCATCTATAGGCTGGTATTCTTCTACAAGGATGAGCTTGGTCTCTGCTTTAACGGTCGCTTTTGTTGCTTCAGAATCCATGTCTTGCTTCTTAAGAGACAACAGGTGATGTTGTGTCGCTGAGATGGATAGATAGATACTTTATTAACCCCCAGACAGATAGATAGTTTATTAATCCCCCAGACCGACCGATATACTTTATTAATCCCAAGACCGATATACTTTATTAAGCCCCAGACAGACAGATACTTTATTAAGCCCCAGACAGACCGATATACTTTATTAATCCCCAGACAGATAGATATACTTTATTAATCCCCAGACAGACAGATACTTTATTAAGCCCCAGACAGACAGATACTTTATTAAGCCCCAGACAGACCGATATACTTTATTAATCCCCAGACAGACAGATATACTTTATTAATCCCAAAACAGATATACTTTATTAATCCCCAGACAGACAGATATACTTTATTAATCCCCAGACAGATAGATACTTTATTAATACATAGCAAGAACGCTTGACTGGCCAAGCAACACAGGTAAACGGCCTGCAGCAAGCGGCGATGCCGCCACGGACCGTCGAGAACGCTCGACTGGGCCCCAGCAACAAGGGTAAACGGCCTGCAGCATGCGGCGATGCCGCGACGGACCATCGAGAACGCTCGACTGGCTCCAGCAACACGGGTAAACGGCCTGCAGCAAGCGGCGATGCCGCGACGGACCGTCGAGAACGCTCGACTGGGCCCCAGCAACAAGGGTAAACGGCCTGCAGCATGCGGCGATGCCGCAACGGACCATCGAGAACGCTCAACTGGCTCCAGCAACACGGGTAAACGGCCTGCAGCAAGCGGCGATGCCGCGACGGACCGTCGAGAACGCTCGACTGGGCCCCAGCAACAAGGGTAAACGGCCTGCAGCATGCGGCGATGCCGCGACGGACCATCGAGAACGCTCGACTGGCTCCAGCAACACGGGTAAACGGCCTGCAGCAAGCGGCGATGCCACGACGGACCATCGAGAACGCTCGACTGGCCCCAGCGACACAGGGACACTGGTAAGCGGTCGGTTAAAACCATGCAAAGCGGCGGTCTCAGCCAGCCAGCAATCGCTCGGTCAGAAGAATGGTTTAGCTGTAAACAAGTGTTAGTGCCTCCATTCTGACCTTAATAGCGGTGGGCGATGCCAACCTGCTAAGTATCAGTCATAACGGAGTGGACACCTTAGCTCATCACAACATACCCAATTCTTGTTATTGAGGAGGCCTGAGGTTTTCGATGCAAAAATCGTTCTTTAAATATGCTTTTGGGCGAAGCTTTTTACAACGCTCGGCCAATCAAAGCCTTTAAAGATAAGATTTTTTTAAGATAACCCGCCAGCATATTTTTAACCAATCAATAAACACAAGCCTCATGTTAAGCTAGCCAATGGCATTACACCGGTCTGGTTCGGGCATGCGCTGACTGCAACGAGCCCGTCCCATGTTCATGCCAGCCAATCAGGATACAGACCTGTTGGCGGGAGTGTAAAATGTGTATGGATTGAAGGCAACATGGCGTTGCTGTCAAAAAAGTACGAACGACTCTGTCTATGGAAAATGTATTAACATATGGATTAAACAGCAACAGACAAAAATATTGTAACACATACAATAATGCTTCGGTTATTCGGGAGGTTGTTTTTCTAAACCAGGAGATTTCACGGCGCATCCGAGCAGAAGTGCAAAGTAAGACATGTCCTTTTAAATTGTGTATATTATCATGATTGTGCATTACGTTGTGATATGCTATTATAGAGCCATAATTTAAAGGTAAAATGAAATGCTCTTGTTGTCATTTTTAATACGTGCCATTTAATTTATGATAGGCCTATAAGTTGGTAAGACAGGCCAGGGCAGGCAGTCTTGTATGATAAATAATAAAAAAAAAAAAAAAAAAAAAAAAAAAAAACCAAAAAAAAAAAAAACCGATAAAGCGTTAATATTTATGTATATATAAGTCATGATGGTGTGTACACGTTTCATTAGTCTTTTTAACCCATGGTATGATGAACTTGTGCCTTAAAATAAGAAAAAAAAAGAACCGGCGCATTTTGGTACGTATGTTGACCTTGTAGCGCTGCACGCAGAGCTGTCATTTTCTAAGCCATCAGATCAGGGTTCGCATCCGAGCCGAAGAGCAAAATTGGGACATGTACTTTTAAATTCTGTATATTATTATGATATGATATGTCATAAATGAAATGGTAAAATGGAATTCTAGGTTTCTTTACAAAATTAACATCTGTTGCCGATCGTTGAGATAAGACGTGTGTACTTGACCCCGCGGGCCTTCTTGGAACATTCTAGAGGCACCCATAGAATAAAATTTGATAAAAAAATTCATTGGAATATACGTTTCACCGGCTGTCTATAAGTGATAACGTTGGAACATTCTAGAGGTACCCTGATACATGACATAAAATGATAAAATTCCATGGAATATTTTTATTTACGTTTTCACCGTGTGTTTATAAACGATAATATTTGATTAATGTTAGATGGTTATCAGCCTAATATATAACTGACTTGAGCCGAATTACACATTAAAATATTTTAATGCATTCTGCATTCCTGGAACATTATGGCTCGCTTCTTAGATTCGGTTGAATTTGATGCTCAGCTTTCCGATCGACATAGAATTAGTACCGAATCGTCCGGTAAGATTTGTATAATATATATACACATATAATTAGTGAAAAAACAAAAAAACCTATTGGTTTACACCTTAAAGGTTATAAGGATATTTGTATGTACACTGTTAATAATAAAAATACATCCACCACCTTATTATTATTTTTAACAATATTTCAGCACGTGAGAAATTGCTTGAATCTCGATTAACGACAGTCTCACCGAGAAAAGCCACCACAAAACCGCCAAGATGAGTTGCAACCACCTTATTAGGAAGTGTGACGGCACCTCGGCAACCTACAGGTATGAAAATAAGAAAAAATAAAATTTTGTTGTTAATATCAAAATCTAGAGTGTGTATGTATTTGGCGTTCACATCACAGACAATAAGGACACCTGTGATCTTCAGGGGTCAGCCTGTATGTGTTTGTGCTTTATTTATTTATATTTTCTTTATTTATTTATATTTTCTGCATGGAATAGACTCTATATAAATAGAATGTATTATTATTATTATTATTATTATTATAGCGCTCAATGTACCCTAGCGTTAGGCAAGAGCAACACACGGATAGTGGCCCAGGCTTGCATAACCCAGTGTGAAAGCCATTGATAAGAACTTTGCTGACCAACGCCCTGACGTGGACTGCTAACCTTGCTTAGCCCTGTGTGCACCCGACTGATAAGAACTTTGCCGCCCAAAGGCCTCAGAAAATGAGCAAAACTGTATAGATGAAAAGATTGGGTGTGTGTCGCTATTTCGCGGGGCCCTTTTGGGTCGGCGAGCTTAATGAATTGCTGTACGTATCCATATTTATATTATATAGCTATTAAGATTGTGGTTGATTTAATTTTTTTTCAGATTTTGGGCAATCCGTTGGTAGCATTTCCAAAGGAAAGAAAACAGAGAAAGCAACAACCAAGTCTGGAAAAACCATTCATTCAGATGATAAAGTTGATAGCCGTGTGCATCATTTAATCGAGAAATGGCTGATGTGTGCTATTAGAATTATTAATTCATTTAGCAATAGACGTAAAGGTATACAGTTTTTATCAGCCTTTATCGAGGAGATATTATGTCCTCAGAGTAATATTTTAAAGAAATATCTTCTGACCTGTATCTCAGGCATTTTTGATTCTGAGCACATACCGGTAGTTGAACTTCAGACAGCTTACCAAAGGCTGCATAGACTGGAAAGCGTGATCTTAAAAGATTGCACAAGTCTGGGTACCGGTTCTGGTACAAATTCTATATGACTAAGGCAAGCTAAAATGAAAGCTAGTAACACATTTTTAAATATGATCAGAAAGATCAAAAATAAATACAAACGGCTGTCTGCTTATCAGAAAAGGCGATTGAAATGTACCCGGGGTCCTAGGGCTAATAGAACAAGAGACCAAACAGATTCTTCGGCTCTTAACACACATGTTGAAATTGTAAGGGAATCCGAAAGACAGATGAAAAGGTTTAGAGCTACAGAGCATAACTATGAATTCCGTTTTTATCGATTTGGATAGGATTAAGTCCTATACACAGGCCATAAACATTGTCCATCAAAGTATTCAGGGTCTTTTAGATGCATTATCCCCGAATATTGCACCTTGTGATTTTGTTCAATTGCGACTTATTTCCCCGAGTTTGCAAAACAATCTTTATTCCCAAAAAAAGAATCTAGACAGCTTTGACGCCACAGGCTTTTTAAATTACGTGTCTCAGATGCTGCAAAGTAATACAGAAATTATTACAGATTCTTCTCTCCGATTTGCAGTAACCATTGTGAAAAACATGCGTGGTGGTGCAAGACTTAGAATTAACACATTACTCTTCAGTAAAATTATTAATACTAAACGACGTCTATTAGTAGATTTCTCATATCGGGGTAATTTATGTTTTGCAGGCGCTGTCATCCGCTTACTCAGTCGGAAAGGTAAACCGGATAGCTGCATTCTGCAAAAAGCTAGACAAATGCATAAACAATTGGGGTTTTCGGGTGACAAGAAAATATCTTTTTCAGATGTAGAAAAATTTGAGCGTCTATTAGATGTTTCTATAAAGGTACTATACATGCATGAGAGTACGTGGAAATACTTCACAACGGGTCCTACGCCTCCAAACTCTAAAGTGATTTTCCTACTCTTACACAATGAGCATTATTATGGGATTTTAAACGTGAAGAAATTTATCGGGGCTAATTATTTTTGCGAAATTTGCCATGCTGCTTATTCTCACAAAGATCGCCATGTTTGTGCCAATACATGCAAGGCCTGCCATGATGCTTCCTGCTTTGAAGTAACAGGCTGTTTAACCAGATGCCGGATATGCAAAATCATCTGTCAATCAAACGATTGCCATGAGAGACACCAAAACAAACAAGCATGCCAGTGGAAAGAATACTGTACTTACTGTCAGTGTTATACAGAGCTTACACACCGTTGCAAACCGAGGCTATGTCCTCATTGTAAAGAAACAATCACAAGCTGCGACAATCACTTATGTTATATGCAACCGTTATTAAAGAGTCCTGTGTCAAAAAAATATATATTTTATGATTTTGAATGTCGGCAAGACATGGGTATACACGAACCGAATTACATATACGCTTTACACATGGATGGTAACACAAGCTGGGAATTTGCCGGAAACGATTGTGTTGAAAGATTTATATCAACTTTTATAGATAGTAAGTTTAAGAATTACACTTTTATTGCACACAATGCAAAATCCTATGACAGTTATTTTGTAATTAGTCAATTAATAAAAGAAAAAATGAAA
Source organism: Erpetoichthys calabaricus (assembly GCF_900747795.2). NCBI lineage: Eukaryota > Metazoa > Chordata > Cladistia > Polypteriformes > Polypteridae > Erpetoichthys > Erpetoichthys calabaricus. The sequence goes on along the minus strand of NC_041409.2, from coordinate 340,831 downwards.
ATGGATTTGTTAACGATCGGTGGAAAAATCATGTCGATAACGGTGAAAGGTTTAAACATCAGATTCATAGACTCTTTGAACTTTTTAGCATCAAAATTGTCTAAATTACCGCAGGCTTTGGGTTTTAAAGGGGCTAAAGGATACTTTCCTCATTTTTTTAACACGATTGAGAACCAAAATTATGTCGGGCCTAGACCGGCTGTAGAATTTTATGGTGTGGAAAGTATGATGCCAGACGAAAAGAAAGAATTTCTTTTATGGTATTCTAATCACAAGAATGACGCATTTGATTTTCAAAAGGAATTAAAAATGTACTGTCGCTTAGATGTAGAGATTCTAAGGTCGGCTTGTATTTTGTTCAGACAAGAGGTTATGGAGATCACCAAAACGACAAAGGTGTATTTAGACGAGCAGTTTCAGATCAAATACAAAATATTATCGATTGATCCTTTTCAATATGTTACTTTAGCGAGTGTTTGTATGGCAATGTTTAGACTTACATTTTTGCGTGAGCAAACCATAGCTTTGCCGTTACAAGACAGTTATCACAGAATACAGAAGCGCTACTCTACACCGGCCATTCAGTGGATCATGTATTTAGAGGCCCAAGATAAACTAGATATTCGGCACGCGCTAAAACCCGGAGGTGAAATGCGTATTGGAAAATATTATCTAGACGGCTATGCCGAAAATAACGGCATAAAGATGGCATTTGAATTTAACGGTTGTTTTTGTCACGGGTGTAATATCTGTTATAATGAAAAATCATGGAATAGTGTTACAAACACGTCATTCGGTTCGCTTTATTCAAGAACTATGGAAAAAGTTCACTACTTAAAAATGCAGGGTTTTCAGGTGCATCAAATCTGGGAACATAATTGGCGACAAATGGTTCGTGAAAACACCAGTGTGCAGAATTTCCTGAAAACCGCACGACTCCCAGAGGCTTTGAACCCTCGGGAATCTCTCTTTGGCGGACGAACAAATGCAGCACGTTTATATTACAAGGTTTGCGCTGGTGAAAAAATCCATTACTATGATTTTACGAGTTTATATCCATATGTGAATAAAACCAAAAGATATCCAATCGGTCATCCAAAAATTATTTATAAGGACTTTGGACCGTTAGAAACGTATTTTGGATTAGCCTGGGTGAGGGTGTATCCACCCAGAAATCTTGTATTCCCTGTTTTGCCATGCAAAATAAACAAAAAATTATATTTTATGCTTTGTTATACTTGTGCTGTGTCACAGCAGCAGCGTCCCTGCACACACTCTCACGAGGAACGAGCGATAACCGGTTGCTGGACAACACCGGAATTGTTTGCAGCCGTACAGCAGGGTTACAGAATTGAAAGCATTTATGAGATATGGCACTTTGAACAAAGCTCTACTGAACTTTTTTCAGAGTATATTAATGCCCATTTAAAAGCTAAGCAAGAATCGTCGGGTTATCCTGAGAGCTGTCTAAACACAGAACAGTGTAAACTGTATGTGTCCATGTTTTATGAAAAGGAAGGTGTACAATTAAGTGAGCACCTGATTAAAAAAAATCCGGCCCGAAGACAAATTGCAAAACTTTTTTTAAATTCCTTGTGGGGTAAGTTTGCACAAAGACCTAATTTGCCACGGACATCTGTAGTTACGGACCCGGAAAAACTGTTTGAATTACTTTTCGCCCCAAACTATGAGGTATCTACTTGTGATTTTATTGATGATGAATGTGCGTGTGTGACTTGGACATATGATAAAGATCGTTACAGTACACCTTCCAATGTTAACATTTTTATTGCGAGTTTTACTACAGCTTATGCAAGATTAGAATTGTATAATCTTTTAAACAAACTGAACGAAAGAATACTATACTATGACACGGATTCAATTCTTTATATTTCCAGAGCAAACGAGTGGGACCCAGAAACCGGTTGCTATTTAGGAGAATTGACGAGCGAGCTTCCAACAAATGAATACATCACAGAATTTGTAAGCATTGGCCCGAAAAGTTATGTTTACAAGTTATCAAACGGTGAAACCTGTCTAAAAGTTAAAGGTATAACATTGAATGTTAAGAACTGTGAAAAGGTGAATTTTGAAAGCTTGAAAGAACTGGTTTTTGAGTATGCAGAAAATATAAATGGGTGTTCACAACATAAAAATATTAAAATCGAAGATATTGGCATTGTCAGGGTGAAACGCAACTGGCATATTGAAACCAGAAAAATAAAAAAAACACAGCAAGTTGTATATGACAAGCGTGTATTAACTAAACATTTTACGTCGTTACCTGTTGGCTATTGATACTGAGAAAAAAAATAATAATAGTAAAATAAAATAATAATGGACATTCGTTTACAACACCCATTTTCCTGTATCTTAAGCGGGCCGAGCAACTGTGGGAAATCTTTTTTTGTGAAAACATTGTTAGAATCCGGGACGGAGATGATGTCACACAAACCTCAAAATATCCTGTATTGTTATTCCGTTTGGCAACCTCTCTATACAGAATTGATGAAAAAATTCAGATGTATAAAATTTGTCGAAGGTCTCCCATCCATCCATCCATCCATTGTCTCCCGTTTATCCGAGGTCGGGTCGCGGGGGCAGCAGCTTGAGCAGAGATGCCCAGACTTCCCTCTCCCCGGCCACTTCTTCTAGCTCTTCCGGGAGAATCCCAAGGCGTTCCCAGGCCAGTCGAGAGACATAGTCCCTCCAACGTGTCCTGGGTCTTCCCTGGGGCCTCCTCCCGGTTGGACGTGCCCGGAACACCTCACCAGGGAGGCGTCCAGGAGGCATCCTGATCAGATGCCCGAGCCACCTCATCTGACTCCTCTCGATGCGGAGGAGCAGCGGCTCTACTCCGAGCCCCTCCTGGATGACTGAGCTTCTCACCCTCTCTTTAAGGGAAAGCCCAGACACCCTGCGGAGGAAACTCATTTCAGCCGCTTGTATTCGCGATCTCGTTCTTTCGGTCACTACCCATAGCTCATGACCATAGGTGAGGGTAGGAACATAGATCGACTGGTAAATTGAGAGCTTTGCCTTATGGCTCAGCTCCTTTTTCACCACGACAGACCGATGCAGAGCCCTCATGACTGCAGACGCCGCACCGATCCCCCTGTTGATCTCACGCTCCATTCTTCCCTCACTCGTGAACAAGACCCCGAGATACTTGAACTCTTCCACTTGAGGCAGGATCTCTCTCCCAACCCCGAGAGGGCACTCCACCCTTTTCCGGCTGAGGACCATGGTCTCGGATTTGGAGGTGCTGATTCTCATCCCAGCCGCTTCACACTCGGCTGCGAACCGATCCAGAGAGAGCTGAAGACCACGGCCTGATGAAGCAAACAGGACAACATCATCTGCAAAAAGCAGTGACCCAATCCTGAGCCCACCAAACCGGACCCCCTCAACGCCCTGGCTGCGCCTAGAAATTCTGTCCATAAAAGTTATGAACAGAATCGGTGACAAAGGGCAGCCCTGGCGGAGTCCAACTCTCACTGGAAACGGGTTCGACTTACTGCCGGCAATGCGGACCAAGCTCTGGCACCGATCGTACAGGGACCGAACAGCCCTTATCAGGGGGGCCGGTACCCCATACTCTCGGAGTACCCCCCACAGGATTCCCCGAGGGACACGGTCGAATGCTTTTTTCCAAGTCCACAAAACACATGTAGACTGGTTGGGCAAACTCCCATGCACCCTCCAGGACCCTGCTAAGGGTATAGAGCTGGTCCACTGTTCCGCGACCAGGACGAAAACCACACTGTTCCTCCTGAATCCGAGGCTCGACTATCCGACGGACCCTCCTCTCCAGGACCCCTGAATAGACTTTTCCAGGGAGGCTGAGGAGTGTGATCCCTCTGTAGTTGGAACACACCCTCCGATCCCCCTTCTTAAAGAGGGGGACCACCACCCCGGTCTGCCAATCCAGAGGCACTGTCCCTGATGTCCATGCGATGTTGCAGAGGCGTGTCAACCAAGACAGTCCTACAACATCCAGAGCCTTGAGGAACTCCGGGCGTATCTCATCCACCCCCGGGGGCCTGCCACCAAGGAGTTTTTTGACCACCTCGGTGACCTCAGTCCCAGAGATGGGGGAGCCCACCTCTGAGTCCCCAGGCTCTGCTTCCTCATTGGAAGGCATGTTAATGGGATTGAGGAGGTCTTCGAAGTACTCCCCCCACCGACCCACAACGTCCCGAGTCGAGGTCAGCAGCGCACCATCCCCACCATATACAGTGTTGACACTGCACTGCTTCCCCTTCCTGAGACGCCGGATGGTGGACCAGAATCTCCTCGAAGCCGTCCGAAAGTCGTTCTCCATGGCCTCCCCAAACTCCTCCCACGCCCGAGTTTTTGCCTCAGCAACCACCAAAGCCGCATTCCGCTTGGTCTGCCGGTACCTATCAGCTGCCTCCAGGGTCCCACAGGACAAAAGGGTCCTGTAGGACTCCTTCTTCAGCTTGACGGCATCCTTCACCACCGGTGTCCACCAACGGGTTCGGGGATTGCCGCCACGACAGGCACCGACCACCTTACGGCCACAGCTCCGGTCAGCCGCCTCAACAATAGAGGCACGGAACATGGCCCATTCGGACTCAATGTCCCCCACCTCCATCGAGACATGGTCGAAGTTCTGCCGGAGGTGGGAGGTGGTCTCCCGCACTCTCTAAATGACGACACGTTGTTGCCCCGTGCTAAGGTAAACTTGGTGGTTGTCGATGACCTCATGCAATCAGCCTGTAAAAGTAATGAGTTGGAATTGGCATTCACAAAGTATGTTCATCATAGAAATCTGAGCGTAATCTATATTGTGCAGAATCTTTTTTGCCAGGGAAAACAGAGCCGTACTATAGCTTTAAATGCAAAATACATTGTTTTGTTTAAGAACCCCAGAGACAGGCAACAGATATCAATATTGGCCCGTCAGATGTACCCCAGAAGGTGGCGCTACTTCCTGGAAGCTTATGAGGATGCAACTAAGTCAGCCTTTGGCTTTCTACTGGTAGATTTAAATACTAATACGCCCGACGAGTTTCGTCTTAGGGCATCCATATACCCGTCGCAGCGCCCGGTGGCTTACGTGTTTAAAAACCCAAAGGATAAAAAAATGTGATTTTTGCGGCCCCTGTGTCATTTTATAAAAGACATCTTCCCGAACACCATGTCCTCCAGGATTAAACGAAATTTACAACTCATGCGATTGCTTATAAAGGCAAAACCAAAGCAGAGAAAGTCCATTTTGTGTGCAGCTTCTGATGATTTAATTCTGGCTATTTGTGAAATTGCGCTAAATGCAATTAAGGGTAGCCTACCATTAAATTCCAGACAGATCGGCATTCTTAAAAAGAAACGCATTATTATAAAAAATCTGAGCAATAAAAAAGTTGCCATTAAACGAAAGAAACGTATTATAAATCAGTCTGGTGGATTTATCGGCCAACTACTTGGCATAGCGATTCCTTTACTCACCGGTCTAATTGCAAATCGGTAAAAATGGAGCACGCTGAGAAAATGTACCTTGTACCAGAAAAACAACTGGAGCAGATCAAAACATATGCCGGTGAAGAAACAGATATGACAAAAAACACTATGCAAACGCTTGACCATGAGATGAGAAGTATTTTACAAAATAGTGCCCTATCACCGAATGAAAAACTGGAACTGTATTTTCACACTTTGCAGCGCTATCTGAGTCTATTGAGACAACGGGAATCACAGAAGTCTACATTGACTCTCATCCTACCAGAAACTGAAGCGCCACACCAGACCCCCGCATTGCAACCGACCACAGACAGGGTTGATGTTGTCATAAGAGACGTTTTGGATGCCGTCTCTCAGAGACACCGTAAAAATACGGAAATGCTAATTCGGAAAATGACACAAAACTCGACCACAACGTCCTGGAATGAAAGAGGAGAATTTTTATATAAAGGTACACCCGTTATTGGCACAAATATGGTTGATCTGATCAAGTTCGCCACGCAGACAGGGACACTAAATAAGAGTGGAAAACCAAAAGGTTGGGATTTATTCTTTAACGCTATGGCCGAAATTAACGTGCCCGGGTCCATTTTTCCGAACTTGGGTGTTCGGGCTTTATTTCAAGAGATTAAAAATTACCCCAATGCGCTTCAAGCCAGCCGTAAACAGCTTCGTCCTCCTGTATCACGTGATTTTCCAACAAGGCCGGACAGGGCCTCCGGTTCAGTAGCTGAAACACCCAGGCTGGTTAGACAGATCAGAAAACGGCCAGTCTTTAGAAAAAGTCAACTATTAAAAAAACACACATGGCTCACAGTATGAATAAAAGTGTTTCAAAAATAAATGTAGAAAAATAGTGTTTTAATATGGCTGTTTATTAGTATGTACTATTGCTATTATTGTTATTATCATTTTAGATCATTTTGTTTGTTTGATTGTATCATGAAGCTGTGAAAATACTTTTACACCCTGTGTTAAGGCTTTGAAAAATAAGTAAGCTGCATATATTATATACAGTTTATTAGTGTGTATTATCACTATTATTTTCATTTAGATGATTTCGTTTGTTTGATTGTATCATGATTCTGTTAACTGTGTGAAAAATGCTTTTACACTGTGTTATTACCATGTGAACATTTAAAAATAAATAAAATATATATATATATATATATATATATATACAAACAGACCCTTTTTTTTTTTTTTATCTGTCTGATTATTGGATTATTCACTATAATGACCACAGACACGTTTTATGTTGGTTAATATCTCATTTATTTATTTATTTTCAAATAAGGGGATACAGATAGTTGCAACATCTTTTTTTTTTTTTTTTTGCATATAATATTTTGCATATAATATTCAGCAAAAGCAAACACACGACTGACTTATTTCTGATTTCTGGGTAAACATATCCAGTTTCATATTTTCAGTTTGTCCCTTTTTTATTTGATGAAAATATCTAACAACCATCTGGTCATTTAGACGAACATCTCCTGGGTACAAGTCCAATATTTGGTTCATGGTAAGTCCTTTGCTTTTTTGATTCAGATAAAAAACACAGTGGTGACCACAACTGGTTGAGAAAAACTCCTGTAACTGAATACTGTTATAAGTGATGCAGTTAGCATTAATCTTCAAAAATTTCATAATAACTTTGGGAAATATTTCAGAATCTGGGGGGATTCCATACGAGTCAAAAAATTCAGCTTTTCCATGATTTGCAAGGTAAATGGCAATCCAGTGCTTTCCGGGTTTATCATGGGGATCTGTGTTTACGATCATAAACAGAGGTCTGGCAACCAACTTCTCCATGGGCAGTTGATCTGAAGGGAATACATCCAGAAAATGGATGCGTGTCAGCGGCCCTGATGCAAGGGCGGTCCTGAGCTGCTCAGTGTCCAGAGGCTGCATGTCTGAATGTGTCTACGGCTTAACTGTAGTCGTAAATAACTTGCCGACGCATGTTAATTTCAATGATGTTGTCAAAAACTGCATACACAATCATATTCACTGTATCTTGCAGCGGTTGAGCAAATCTTATTTCGGCCCTGAGGTTGCCTGTTTTGATGAGTGAATCGTGTCCTGTTGATTCCATATCAGGGCTTAGGTTGAATGCAAAAAGTGAATAGCCTTTAGCAAACTCTTCACGATCAACTAACAGGGCCTTATCTTTCATCCTCTTGTCAGCGGTCTCCACCAGTTGAAAATATTCTCTGACACAGTGTCCACTAGCAAAATCAGGCTGCAGAGGCTTGCTGCGTATCTGCTCTCCATCCAGGTAAAGAGCCATGAAGCTGATGTTGTTATGTTTAAAATTAAAGGGCTTGTGTGTAAAGCTGCCACTGAAAGCTGCATTGTCAACAAATCCCAAAACAACCAATTTGGGCAGCTGTCCCAGAAACAGGTTTTCCTGGTTGCAGACACGGCTACCGGTAGGTATGCTGAACACTTTCATTTGAACCCAGTCGATTGGGTATTTTGCGTTGCTGGTCATCAAGGCCTCAGCATGACCCAGTCTGACTGCCAGGTTGACTTGAACTCTTTTCACAAATAATGATGCTGATAATATGCTGACCTTAAATTGATCACCATTGCTCATCAGACAAAAGTCATCCTTATTTCGCACCAACTTTAGTTTTACATCAACCCCATTAATTAATAATTTCTCTTGAAAGAAGAGATCTGCATGGATGTGACCCAATAAATCAACCCTGTGGCTTCTGGACGTGTAAGCAGCCCTTTTATTGAACCCCAAATTTGGGCCATCCAGTGCAGTGGCTTCGTGGTGACCGGGTGTGTCTTTATAGAACAGTCCAGCTGAAAATTGTGTTTTCAGGGTCTCGTCTCCGTAATTTAGTACGGTTTCGATAAACGCTCGATATGGGTAACAATTATTACTGTGACTGATCAATCTGTCTCCGACGGTGATGTCCACCTGACTGAACAAAGAAGCAATCGGGTAGTTTACAAGGGCAACACGTGAATCGGCGGCCAGAGTTGTTCCATCATTTTTATGTATTTTACAGCTTAAGTAGAGGAGTGTGTTGTTGAGGTCCAGGTATTGATCATTTCCGGCAATCGAAAACTCAAGTGGGGCATTTTCTGACAATGCTGTGAGAGGCGGCACTTCGGCATAGTAGCTTTTTTCAATGCTGGTTTGTGTTGGTGACAGCTGAAATACGTCCAGTTCCGATTTTGCACATTCATCTGACGCACAGTGTACAAAAGCCATGTTTAGAATATATCACTAGAATTTTGCTTAGTTCTGGATCTTCTCTTGGTTGACTTTCTTTTTCTTTTGGCAGGGTGTCGAGCTTTTTTCCTCTTTGCTCTCTTCCTGGGCCGTGCAGATGTCCCGAGCAGTGCTAGATGGGGTGTGTGTCTTTTTCTTTTAACACCTCTCTTTATAACAATCATACCAGAACCTTCTTGTTGGGGTGTTGCAACTTTATTCATTACAGCACCTGCCACGTGACTCATGACATCATTAGCAATGCTTTTCGCTGCAGACTTGACATGAGGTTTAGCAATTTCTAGCCCACGCCTAAACAGAGGCACTGCTTTTCTGAAGAGAGCTTTAAAAATACCACCAATACCACCACCGTACTGGACAGGGAGACCATGAAACCCTGGTAGTCCATTGCCAGCTTGTATCTTGTAATAAGATGCGTAGGTGCGTGGATCTCCATAGTTTTTTGTTACAAGCATGTTTAAAAATTGATAGATCTTGCTGGACGAAAATGCAACTTGATTATTACTTTACCATACTGGAACGGAACTGGTTTATTCTGGTCCGTCTTAATTTCAATCCTTATAGTATTGAAGCTTTGCACGGTGAGTGGTAGGTAGTGTGGCTTTTCAAAAAATATGGTGACATTTGCACCGTCTTCACCTTTTATGTTTACACATCTCAGTAATGGCGCATGCGTATCTCCAACAAGTTGTGGTTCGATAATATCTGTATACACGAACATGGTGGAAAAACCACCTGTGATATCTGCCGAGTTGGGTGACTTGTGAGACGGCTTATCATGATCAAACCCGAGAATGTAAGACAGCTCGCTGGACACTTGGAGCAAAATGCTTTTATCACTAATCAGGCGAACGGTTCTACTGGCAGGATTGTATTTAAGTATTGCCTTAGGTGATGACGGGTTGGTATTAATGACATGATTCATTTCCGACAACAATGCTTCAATATTCCTGGAATAGCCTTTGTTTAAAGTGTATGTCCATTTTGTTGATCTTGTTTCCTCATTCATTAGCGTAAATTGTGTTGGTTGAGTGATGGAATTGAACGTTTTTGGGTATGTCAGTTCCACCAACGCCACTTCCCAGTCTCTGGACAGTTCTATTGTCTTGGCTAGCTGAACGGTGAATGATGCTATCATGTTGTTGGGAAAAGTCCAGGCCGATGAATTACTCGGCAGTGTCACATAAAAGCCATTTCTGAATGTAGACATTTTTTTTTTTTTTTCTTGCTTTCTCAACTTCTTATGTCTTTCACTTCTGAAGCCTTGACCCAACTGTTAAATTTCTTGTCCCAGCCAAGCCATTTTACCAATACACACTGTAAAAAGAGAAAACATGCTCTTTTTGACTTAAGGTGATTTTATTGTTTGCAATGAACTATATTAATAAGTTTGTTCACCTAACGTAATTTTTTTGCATTACTTCAAATTGAAAAACCTTGCTGTCGCTTAATGTTATTTGTTCCATTTAATCTAACGCAAAAAAATCGCTTTGTAAATTTTCTGACGCCTGCGCAGTACACGATAGAATGTCTGATGCAATAGTCTCATATCGTGAGAGTTCAAGAACGAGTGTGCAGTTTGCTGCGGTTGGCGCCATTCGAGTTCTGATTTCAAGACGAGCGTAGAAAGAGTTTGTGGAACATTGCACGATTATTTGGAGTGATATAAAGTTCAAAATCAGGTAAGTTTTTTTTGTTTGTTTGTTTTTCCCTACAACTGTGAGTATTTGATATTCACTGTCAAAGGAGAGCCGTGATATAAGTTACAGTGTAACTACAGAAGATTATGTCTGCGACGCCATTAATGTGAAATATTCTTGTAATGTTTGCAAAATACCTCGCTTGTAAATGATAACGTATTGTGAAGTTATATTTGTTAATTAATCATTGTAATTGCCTCATTTTTTTGGACTGACATGAACAAAATATAAATTACTTTTACTTTGTTGCATACCCTCGTTTCTGAGAGTACAACGTTCAAGTTAAGAAGCACATTCTAATGGGTTTTTATGAAGCTTTAACGTAATTAATCATCATCGTTATTGAAGTTAAGTGCCATAACGTGCAAAATGCAGTTTATTATTTAGACTGAATCGATAATGCCGTATCATTTAAGGTGTATAACACTGTATACAGTGTTAACCGGTGCTGTTGTGTCGGCTTTTTTTCCACACTCGCGATTACAAGCAATTTTTTCTTTAAGTGTGGTGGGGTTACTACGAAAGCGTTTTAGGGCCACGGTGAAGAAAAAAAAAAAACATACGGACACAGTGAAGAAGACAAAAACTATGTGTCGAGAATAAAGCCAACATGTCGACTTTATTCTCGACATATATTTTTTTTCTTCACCGTGGCCCTAATATGCTTTCGTAGAGGGTTGGGGTATCCCCGTTTCACTATCTACCACGCTGATATGCATATTCTGTATCGACGAGTTGTTTGGGGTTAATGAGGTTGCCCTCTTAATTTGTCAGAGGCTGAAATTGAAAAATGACCGTATGTAGTAATTGCAAACCCAGGTTTTAAGTATTATGCAGATATAGTACCAATATTGTTAAATACAATAATATCATAAGTTTTTAGACAAAGCATGGGCATATATTATTGCCTTGACCATTCTAGTTTGATTACATTAAAATGTAATCAAAACATTATTTTTGTTTTGAGAAAATTATCTGTCATGTAAATTAATTATACAAAAAGCATTAAGAGATGGCATGTGTCCAGTAATAAAAAATAAAATTAGAAGTTCATCAGGTCATGATGAATATAGATAGGCAGAACTTTATTTGTCCTTGGGGGAAATTTGGCTTTTTACTGAAGCTCTTTAAATAAATAAATATATAAACCGTTAGATAAGTAAAAAGGTGGGTACATAAATAAATACAGATACACAGACACTTTGGACTGAACACACACTATAATGACTTTAAAGCAAAAAAATTAAAAAGAAAATTTCTGACTTGGTTGTCGCAGTCACAGACGTATTGGTGTTGGTATTAGAGTATAGTGACAATAACATTACAAACTCGTTTATGTTGAATAGACTATAGTTGTAAATGTTCAGTAATAGCTGACGTGACTCAGTTGTCTACTTTAGAAAGTGAAAGGAGGAATTCTTTAATACAGTTAACAAGGTTATTCTGCTTTTTTGATTTTATGGTGGTTATCTGTCAAAGTGTAGATGACTGATTAAGCATACTTTCTTTTTTCTCTCGACTACAGGGTCTCCAGATTTGAATTTGCCTGTTTGGTGCCATTGTTTGCAGTTTTCAGTGGCAAGTTTGAAATTCCTTACTAAATTTAAAAAGTGTTTAAAACATACTTTCTGTGTAAAACTTTGATATGCTGTTCTAAACCTACCAGTTTGTATCTAGACTCAGTTTGGCCCCAAGAGTTGTGCCATATTTGGGTTCTGCTGATCTCAAGGGCAAAAGAACACCTCATCTAAAATAATATAAAAGTCTCTAACCTGCTTAATTTATTTCAAGGTCATGAGGAGGCAGAACATGTCAGCAACAAGTCAGTACATAGCTGCTCATTTGGCTTGTTCATGCACACTCACACAGTAGATAGTTTACTATCCCTGCATGTGTTTGGTAATATTAGTAAAAAACCCAATCTGGTATCGGGGAGAGAACATGCAAATTCCACATGGACAGTGACCATGCTGAGATTAGAACCCAGCACTTTCAATCAGTGAAGATGCATAACATAAAAACTGAACAAAATTAAACAAATTCATTACTATTTTAAATAATGATATGAAATGTGAGAGGTGGACAGAGTTCAAGCAGTGAGGTATATTTTTTCCTGTATCTCTCTCTTTCTCTTTCTCAGCAAAACAATAAATATGGAAGTGTGGAAATGTAAGGACTGTGGTATTGCTGTGGATAGAAGATCTGCACTTTTCAAAGTGAATGAGGTATGTATGTAACTTTTTTTCCCTGAAAGTGTTTTATTTTAAAAATATTTGAATTTTTGAAGTTAGTTAATTTCTTTAACTTTAATCTTTTTCCTCTAAGATTAATGCTGAGTTTCTGCGGATTACTACAATCCCTCTCCAGACCAAATTTCTTGCACAGCTGGACAAATATACCAATAAACTGACAAGCATCATAAGACATAAAGGAGGAGCTGCCCGCTATAAGACTGCCAGTTTCTTTCAAGCCGTAGATCAGGTATGTTACATTTGCTAATTGCATTGAGGCAGCGATCTTGAATTCTTAGGCAATTTTTTTTTTTTTTTTTTTTTTTTTGCCCACATGAATTTAGTGGTTTTTTTTTTTTTTTTTAAATAATTGTCTGGGTCAGTGAATATTAATAAATGTGTACTTTTGCATCCAGAAAAATGATGTAAACATCAGAAGAGAGTTTGTGCTGAGGTCACTTATTATTTACCTTGGTGAGGATGACAAGGATCTTATCAAAGAATATCTGGTAAGTCTTAGTGTGCAATTTAACATTATACTGTATATTTATGCTATTTGTTTATTAACAGAGATTTGTGTTTCTTCCTTTACTATTAAATTTCACAGTATGTTCAGTCACAATTCTGACGTAATATTCTGTATAGTCACTTGTGCAAGATATACTGCTTTATAGTTTGGCATTTTGAACATATTTGTTATATGACACTGATAAGACATTATCATTCAATGCTTTAATGGTTCTTAGGGTTTATTTATCTATGTCAAAGTTCACTATCTCATAACGGATGAGTATTTGTGCATCTTTATCTTTGAATTTTAGGATACATTAGGAGATGATGCTGAAAGAGAAATGAAGACACTCAAAATGGCCATATTTGTCATCCGTAAAGTGGGTGAAGGACCCTTTCACACACCTCTAAAGAAGTTGCCATTGTTATTGAAGGTGTAGAGGTGTTAAATGGACTACAGTCTGTTGCAGCAGCTTGTCCAATATTGTTTGGTCTAATGTATGCAATAAATCTTAGATACCCTAAAGAGTTAAAACTCACTTTTGAAGTTTTCCAAAAAGTGTTTATGGAACTGGAGGGAAATAAGAAATCTCCCAGCGTGCAGAACCTAAGCAGTAAGTTTCTCAGCTGAGATTAATTTGGCGATAAATGTATTTATGTCCAAGTTTTAAGACTACACCACAAAGCAGTTTATTTGTAGAATATCATTTGTTGCTTTTTGAATTTGTCTTTAAACTCCTGTGATATTTTGTATTGATCTCCCTAACCAAGGTTATAGTTGTGTTTTAGTTCTTCTAATTAGTGTTTTGAAAGAGAACATTCATTGCACTAAGTCTAATAAAGCATTTGAAAGTTTATTATTCAAAAAAAAATTACAGAATTAACTAAACTGAATTTGCATTGCATTACTTGAATCTTTGGTAAATTGTTCAATTGGTTGTATGTATGTATGTATGTATGTATGTGTGTGTGTGTGTGTGTTCAAAATGTGAAATTGTTTATTTAATTATTGTTACTTAGTCTGTGTTAGGTTGAGTTCTTATTTTTATATAATACAACATTTATGTAAAGTATAATATATACACACACACATTTTATGTATACTATGTTATATAATGTATAAAATATAAGGTGTATTTAATATATGTATATATAATTTCATATAGATATTTTGTATAAAGCTTGCATATACTGTATTTAGAATACTATGTAATATATAAAATATAATGTATTTATTTAATATATGTATATATAATTTTTCATATAGATGTTTTAAATATAATTAGTAAAAACATTATTTGTGTGTGTGTAATGTTTGCTCTGTAAATTTTTTAATACAGAACATGTTATGAAAATGACCAAAAAATTATGATTTTTGTGTTGCAAATATTCAGTAATAAATCTAAGTGTTTTGCTATTATGTCTTCTGCATTTCATTTATGTTTGTGAAACAACAAAACTACTTGGAAGGAAACTAATTCAATTGCTGGTTAGTTCTTGAGGCATTCTAATGAAATGTGCTCAATTAAAAAAAATATGTTGAATGAAACTTAAATTATAAGTTAACTTAAAAAAACATTTAATTAACATAAAGTTAAAATTTTCAGTTTTTTATTCAAAGGAAATACCACTTTTTGAGTGGGAGAAATTACATTTCCTCAAATTAAATTCTTTCTTTGGTTAAACATTGATAAGTTGACCTGACACAAAAAAATGGGTTAATATTATACAAAAATATTCGTTGAGAAAAATTGATTCAATTGATTGTTACCACTTGACATAATTTTTTTAAGTTACACCAACAAATAATTTTTTACAGTGCCTTGTTTCTACCACGCCCACGACTGGCTAGAATTTTCTGGATGCGGTATACCTGGTTAGCATCGGGGTTTATTTTTTGTAACTCTTCTGCATAAAACGTCCCTTGAATTTCATCACCTGCATAATCTTTTAGTTTGTAGACAGGTTTGATCCGTTTTAAACAGTCCACGATAATAAATATTTCATCTGTAAACGACTGCTCATAGCCTTTTTCGAATACACCTTTTAATTTTGAAACACGGACATGATCCCCTATTTTCAAAGTGCACGGTGTAGATTTTCTTTGCCCTGACCTGCCATAGACTGTTTTCCAAACACTCAGAGCATTTTCTGGAGTCACATCTACAGGGCTTGTTTTAATCGTGGAGTGAAAACTGTGGTTATAACTCTGCAGAAAGTCTGACAGGACATCTATATACCGAAAAGTATTGGCATATGTAAAATATTTCCACATTTTGGACTTTAAGGTTCTATTGAACCGTTCTACTATGCTGGCCTTTACATCGCTGTTCGTGACAAAATGTACAATATTGTTCTGTCTGAGTAGTTTTTGGACCAATGTGTTATGAAATTCTTTGCCTTGATCTGTCTGTAGCTTCTTAGGAACTCGACCCTGTCTAAAGATCAAACTAAAACCCCGAGAAACTTCTTTCCCTGTCTTGGCCTTTAATGGCACAGCCCAAGCATATTTTGACAGCACATCGATACACGTGAGGATAAATTTATATCCATCATTGAATCTTGAGTAATAAGACATCTCTACCAAATCGGCTTGCCACTGGTCATCGACCGTTGAAACAATGGTTCTGTTTCTCTTGAACCTCAGCCGTGCTGGTTTGTGCACGCTGTAAGTGTATTGCCCACTCATCCATTCCAGCACATTTTTTCGCTTAACATTTTTCCGACGACTTGATACATTTCTCAAGAAGCTGTTAATACCACCGAAACTGCCAGGCTCCTTGGGTGTGTAATAGAGCCTCTCTAAAGTTTTCCTTTCCATCCTCTTGCATGGGGGTCTGTCACTCAAGCTCTCTGTACTCTCTGTACACACCCCGGCGCTGTGCGCAGCCACGAGCAGGATGCCTGCTCCGCCCCAAAATCACTGACTTACCTTTTGACGCCTTACAGGGGCCCCGAAGGACCGGTTCGGATCACAAAGATGAACAGACCCAGTTTTTAGGATCAAGGCTAAGAGCCGCCGACCATTTTCCATACGCACGACTGACAAAAGGGCTGATGCCGGTCCAACAGCGCACCCGACAACAGGCAGAGATCAGTGCGCAGGGAAACACCCAAATTAACCCAGGTGGCAGACGATGGGTACCGGAAATGCCAAGGGGGGCGGGACAAACACCTGTCAAAAAGGTATGATGTATAAAAGTGACGCTCCTTTACTACTGGCCTGGTAGGCCCAAACGTGTTGTGAGGGTCTGCTGGGAATGTCTGGCAGAGCCCCTTGTCAGAAGCAGCTTCAACTCCCACCTCCGGCAGAACTTCGACCATGTCCCGAGGGAGGTTGGGGACATTGAGTCCGAATGGGCCATGTTCCGTGCCTCTATTGTTGAGGCGGCTGACCGGAGCTGTGGCCGTAAGGTGGTCGGTGCCTGTCGTGGCAGCAATCCCCGAACCCGTTGGTGGACACCGGCGGTGAGGGATGCTGTCAAGCTGAAGAAGGAGTCCTACCGGTCCCTTTTGTCCTGTGGGACTCTGGAGGCAGCTAATAGGTACCGTCAGGCCAAGCGGAATGCGGCTTGGGTGGTTGCTGAGGCTAAAACTCGGGCATGGGAGGAGTTTGGGGAGGCCATGGAGAATGACTTTCGGATGGCTTTGAGGAGATTCTGGTCCGGCGTCTCAGGAGGGGGAAGCAGTGCAGTGTCAACACTGTATATGGTGGGGATGGTGCGCTGCTGACCTCAACTCGGGACGTTGTGGGTCGGTGGGGGGAGTACTTCGAAGACCTCCTCAATCCCACTAACATGCCTTCTAATTAGGAAGCAGAGCCTGGGGACTCAGAGGTGGGCTCCCCCATCTCTGAGACTGAGGTCACCGAGGTGGTCAAAAAACTCCTTGGTGGCAGGGCTCCGGGGGTGGATGAGATACGCCCGGAGTTCCTCAAGGCTCTGGATGTTGTAGGCCTGTCTTGGTTGACACGTCTCTGCAACATCGCATGGACATCAGGGTCAGTGCCTCTGGATTGGCAGACCGGGGTGGTGGTCCCCTTCTTTAAGAAGGGGGACCGGAGGGTGTGTTCCAACTACAAGAGATCACACTCCTCAGCCTCCCTGAAAAAGTCTATTCGGGTGTTCTGGATAGGAGGGTCCGTCAGATAGTTGAACCTCGGATTCAGGAGGAACAGTGTGGTTTTCGTCCTGGTCGCGGAACAGTGGACCAGCTCTACACCCTGGAGGGTGCGTGGGAGTTCGCCCAACCAGTCTACATGTGTTTTATGGACTTGGAAAAGGCGTTCGACCATGTCCCTCGGGGAATCCTGTGGGGGGTACTCCGAGAGTATGGGGTATCGGACCCCCTGATAAGGGCTGTTCGGTCCCTGTCAATCGGTGTCAGAGCTTGGTCCGCATTGCCGGCAGTAAGTCGAACCCGTTTCCAGTGAGAGTTGGACTCCCCCAGGGCAGCCCTTTTTCACCGATTCTGTTCATAACTTTTATGGACAGAATTTCTAGGCGCAGCCAGGGCGTGGAGGGGGTCCGGTTTGGTGGACTCAGGATTGGGTCATTGCTTTTTGCAGATGATGTTGTGCTGTTTGCTTCATCAGGCAGTGATCTTCAGCTCTCTCTGGATCGGTTCACAGCTGAGTGTGAAGCCGCTGGGATGGGAATCAGCACCTCCAAATCCGAGACCATGGTCCTCAGCCGGAAAAGGGTGGAGTGCCCTCTCAGGGGTTGGGAGCGAGATCCTGCCTCAAGTGGAGGAGTTCAAGTATCTCGGGGTCTTGTTCACGAGTGAGGGAAGAATGGAGCGTGAGATCAACAGGCGGATCGGTGCGGCGTCCGCAGTCATGAGGGCTCTGCATCGGTCTGTCGTGGTGAAAAAGGAGCTGAGCCATAAGGCAAAGCTCTCAATTTACCAGTCGATCTATGTTCCTACCCTCACCTATGGTCATGAGCTATGGGTAGTGACCGAAGGAACGAGATCGTGAATACAAGCGGCTGAAATGAGTTTCCTCCGCAGGGTGTCTGGGCTCTCCCTTAAAGAGAGGGTGAGAAGCTCAGTCATCCGGGAGGGGCTCGGAGTAGAGCCGCTGCTCCTCCGCATCGAGAGGAGTCAGATGAGGTGGCTCGGGCATCTGATCAGGATGCCTCCTGGACGCCTCCCTGGTGAGGTGTTCCGGGCACGTCCAACCGGGAGGAGGCCCCAGGGAAGACCCAGGACACGCTGGAGGGACTATTTCCTCTGGCTGGCCTGGGAACACCTTGGGATTCTCCCAGAAGAGCTAGAAGAAGTGGCTGGGGAGAGGGAAGTCTGGGCATCTCTGCTCAAGCTGCTGCCCTCGCGACCCGGCCTCGGATAAGCGGACGAGGATGGATGGATGGATGGATGGACATAGTCCCACTGACATCTCGAACAACTAAGAGCAAGGGTAATGTTGATGGTTGTGTCTTTTTAAGGTGGTGTTGTTTCCTCTTAAAATAAGTCTTAATTTTGAAAAATTTACCATGAACTCACAAAGCAGACTCGTACAAAGGTACTTCTCAACTGTTAATTCTCTATTTTACTGTTTATTAAAAACAATTAGGTTTTGGGACCTATGGAAAATGATGGAAGTGTGGCTTTAAGCACTGTCCTGTTTGCTATTATGCATTTGTAGTACATTTGTTTATGAAACGATACTAGATATCATTCCAAAATACTATTCTGCATCATATACAGTACAAATGTATTGCTTATTGAAATTTGATTAATTATTTAATAGCTGAAGTAATAAACAATGCTTGATTTCAGCTATAAACCTGCTGATACCGTAGTACATTTTTAAATGCCTAAATTAGTCAAATTAAGTTAGGTAAAGCAATAAATGGGGAAGAGTAAAGTGGAGCTAGTGGGATGAGCTTTTATTTTGTTGATAGCCAATAGTTACATTAACAAATAAAAGCCCAATTGGCAACATTTCAGATCAGGCATGTTTATGAACCTTCTCGTCATCTACAGTATGTAGATTTATAGGGTTATCATTTGGTAAAATCTGCCCCATTTAAAACCAATTAATATTCCCACATTCAGGGTAATTTTTTTTTTTTTTGCAAGCCCTACTGATTTTATGTTATAGACAGTTGCATAGGGATGCTCCAATGAGGATTTTGAAGGCTGATACCAATCAACAATTTCATGTTACTTGATCGGCCAATTCCAATAGATACTTTATTAATCCCAAGGGGAAATTCACATACTCCAACAGCAGCACACTGATAAAGAACAGTATTAAATTAAAGAGTGATAACCATGCAAGTATACAGACAGATAATAACTTTGTATAATGTTAACGTTTACCCCCCCCGGGTGGATTTGAAGAGTCGCATAGTGTGGGGGAGGAACGATCTCCTCAGTCTGTCAGTGGAGCAGGACATTGACAGCAGTCTGTCACTGAAGCTGCTCCTCTGTCTGGAGATGATACTGTTTAGTGGATGCAGTGAATTCTCCATTATTGACAGGAGCCTGCTCAGTGTCCGTCGCTCTGCCACGGATGATAGAACATCTGCAGCATCTTATTGCAGATGTTGAAGGACGCCAGCCTTCTAAGGAAGTATAGTCGACTCTGTCCTTTCTTACTCGGAGTATCAGTATTGGCAGTCCAGTCCAATTTATCATCCAGCTGCACTCCCAGGTATTTATAGGTTTGCACCTTCTACACAGTGTCACCTATGATGATGATGGAAGGGCCTGGTCCTCCTAAAATCCACCACCAGCCCCTTGGTTTTGCTGGTGTTCAGTTGTAGGTGGTTTGAGTTGCACCATTTAACAAAGTCCTTGATTAGGTTTCTATAATCCTCCTCCTGCCCATTCCTGATGCAGCCCACGATAGCAGTGTCGTCAGCGAAATTTTGCATGTGGCAGGACTCCGAGTTGTATTGGAAGTCTGATGTATATAAGCTGAACAGGACCGGAGAAAGTACAGTCCCCTGTGGTGCTCCTGTGCTGCTGACCACAATGTTAGACCTACAGTTCCCGAGATGCACATACTGAGGTCTGTCTGTAAGATAGTCCACGATCCATGCCACCAGGTATGAGTCTACTCCCATCTCTGTCAGCTTGTCCCTAAGGAGCAGAAGTTGGATGGTGTTGAAGGCGCTAGAGAAGTCTAGAAACATAATTCTTACAGCACCACTGCCTCTGTCCAAGTGGGAGAGGGATCGGTGTAGCATGTAGATGATGGCAGCCTCCGCTCCCACCTTCTCCTGGTATGCAAACTGCAGAGGGTCAAGGGCGTTTTTTCGTTATCCCTTTAAAAAACTTTACACTACTCTCCTGCCTAATGAGACATATTGAAGTTTTATGTCTGTAGTGTATTTTTATAATTTAACTATTCTTTTATTATTGACAAAATTAAATTGTACAGGCTTATTGTTCAGTGAACATAAAATACTAAACTAAGTGAAATTTCCCTTAAATACATACTTTAACTAAAAAAATGTGTACAGAAGTATTTATACAGAATACATATGGCACAAAAGAAATAGAATTACAAGTTGTCATATTTAGTTTGTTTTTCTGTAATGTACCTATTTGAAACCAGGGTTAATTAAAAACAATAGTTTTGGTAACACTTTACATTAAGAGTCCATAATTACACTGTATTTATACAGGTACTTACATAGTAGTTACAGTGTAACTGAGTTATTACTCCGTACTTACTGTGTAATACAAAGTAACGCTATAGTTAATTACTCAATTGTCAGTTATTCCAAAGTTTATATAATTACAATGTAACAATTTATCACTGATCCAAAAACAAGTGTACTTACATAGTTATGATGTAACTGTACATTGAAAATGTAATAAAAACAGGGTATGTAATTACATCTATGTAACAGATGTTCCGTGGTCTGGGCAAGTGTAATCATGAACACTTAATGTAAAGTGTTACTGTAGTTTTCACAATTTCTCTAACAATATATACTGTGTGTGTGTGTAATATATATATATATAACACAGAGTATATTCTTAGTCAATTGATATTGGCAATGCACTTATGTTTTAATCATTCAAAATCATTAAATGCACTACAGCTTTTTGCTGTTAAAATATACATTTACTATATTTATACAAGTGTTTTTTTTCTCTTCAGTGTATCAACTAGACATTTGTCATTCTTGATGTTTAATTATAAAATATGGATTTCCATTTTAATTATGTAGTACTTGTTTCTTACCAAAATTTGCTGTATGATACACAACTACAAAGAAACACAGTGCAAATCTTTTAAAAAACCCTACAACCACGCTGTTAAACATCAAGCTATTTAAAAAGTCCCTCTCGTGCCACCAAAACTTCTCTGACCTGTCAAAATATGAACTCCACAAGACAAGTGTCCTGTGCTATCTGGCACCAAGACATTAGCAGCAGGTTGTGTATGTTTCAAGTGAAGCATGTGTCTTTTAGCACATCCTACAGATGCGCGATTGGACTGAGATCCTGGAGGATGTGGAGGCCATGTCAACACTTTGAACTGTTTGTCATGTTCCTCAAACAACTCCAAAAATTTTTTTTTTTGCAGTGTGGCAGGGCAAATAAGTGCTTTTAGGGAATGCTGTTACCATGAAGGCATGTATATGGTCTGCAACAATATTTAGATAGGTACGTGTCAAACATAAACATGAATGCCTCTACCGGCTTGGCTGCTTCCCATAGTGCAATCTGCAGCCATCTCTTCCCCAGTTAAAGACTAACATATACCCAGCTGTTCACATGATCTAAATAAACATTACTCATCAGACCAGGACACCTTCTTCCATTGCTTTTGTCTAGTTCTGACACTCTGATGCCCTTTTTAGGTGCTTTTGGCAGTAGATCGTAGTCAACATGGACACTGTGATCAGACTGCAGTTACGCAGCCCCATATGCAGCAAGCTGCAATGCACTGTGTGTTCTGACACTTCTGTCATTGCCGGTATTGAAGTTTTCTCAGCGGTTTGTGTTACAGTAGCTCTTATGTGGGCACAAGACCAGATGGTCTAGCCTGCGCTCCCCATGTGCATCAGTGAGCCTTGAGTGCCAATGATCTTGTCAACAGTTCTTCCTTCCTTGGGCCACTTTTGACAGGTAGGGGTGTTCCCAGCATGCAGTGGTTAGTACAAGTCCTGCCATTTTACAGATGCTGCGACTCCGTCGTCTACCCATCACAATTTGGCTCTGGTCAAAGTCGCTTGGATCCTTATGCTTGCCCGTTTTTCCTGCTTCCAACAATCACCTTCAAGAAATGACTGTTCACTTGCTGTCTAATGTCCCACCCCTTGACAGGTGCTATTGTGATGAGACAGTCAATGTTATTCACTTCACCTGTTGGTTGTCCCTCACAGGTATAGTATACAGTACAGTGTACACCATGGTAGTACTGTCACAGTGTAAAAGAGGTTTTGTTTAACTTGAAAACAAAGTGTTGACAAATGACAGAAGAAAAAAGTAGGTGTTTAGTGTGAACCATTGAGGTATCACAGTAGAATCAGAGTTGAAAGGTTTTGTCACCAGTTTCTTTATAGTATTTTAGAGCCTCAAAAAGCCTTGTTTTGGAAGATCTCAACTTTTATAGCATTTAGCTGCTTGATTGGGTTTTGTGGAGTTTTGAGAATGGTTCAGGATTGGACTGAATGGTGTTTTGTGTATCTTGTAACCAGTTAATTCTTAATGTGTGAAGACCATTACAAAGAGTTGATTTGCCTTATTAGTTATTTGTGCATACATTTTTCAAGGTTTTGTCCTTATTAATAATGAAACCACAACAGAGTAAAAAAAAAAAACCTAAAGTGAAATTTGCAATCCTAAAATACCAACCAACAAAGAGTAAATAAGACATGTATTGTCATTCTTGTAGAGATTTTAACCATCCATGATGACCTTTTTCCTTCTTTCCAGTTATTGCATTAAGATGAGGGCAATAGTTGTCTTGTGTTGTCAAATACATTTCTTTTATGGTCATTATAGACCTGTTTTCCAAAATGCTTTAGCGGACAAATTTGAAATTGCTCTTTGATCTTTTATTGTTAAGTGATTAGAGTGTTAACTAATACTTATGAAAATTAGATTTACTGCTTTTTTTATTGTCTAGGACCAAGAGATTGAGAAAATGAAGGAACTAAGTGAACAAAATCAGAAGTTAATAGAAGAGAACGATGTCTACAAGCAGGTTGAGTCTTCTTCTGTTCTTCTTTATTCCATAGCTGGCGTTTGGAAAGGGGGTCGACCTCGTAGCCAATACGCTGCTGTTGGTGCCGCTGGATTCCATGCTCTGTTCACCACACTCTTCCATGCTAGTCGATCGGTTGCGACAGTTCTTGCTTTGATTGTTGTCAGTCGCTGGTTCTTTAGATCGTTCTCTACCTGTTTCAACCATGTCATCTTCGGTGCTTGTTGTTGTTTCCTCCAATCAGGAGGATGTTTTCTCCATAGGAGTTTGTGCGGTAGTCGATTTCCATCCATCCTACAGACGTGGCCGAACCATCTTAATCAACGTTTTTGAATTTCCTCCGCGATCGGTGCCTGTTGGTTGCACCTTTCTGTGATTGTCTCGTTTCGGAGGCGGTCGCGGAGTGAGACACGAAGAATCTGTCTCAAGCATCGCATTTGGAAGGCCTCGAGCTTGTTGAGGTCCGGCTTGAGCAATGTCCATGTTTCCGATCCGTAAAGAAGAATTGGAAGGATCAGCGTCCTATATAGGCGTATTTTGGTTTTGATGGTAATATTTGCCCGCTTCCATATGCACCACTTGAGTGAGGCAAATGCTGCTGTTGCCTGGCCGATCCGGCTGTGAACTTCGGCTGCCGACGCTGCTTTCTTCTCCGTGACCAATGATCCCAAGTACTTGAACTGTGGTACCTGCTCGATTCGAGTTCCATCAAGGTAAATTCTGGCTTCCGATCCGTCTGTTGTAAGTACTTTGGTCTTATCCACGTTGATTCTCAATCCGTATGACTGTGCAATGCGGGAAATGTCATTCAAAGTGTCTGTTGCTTCAGTATCCGTGTCGGTGAAAACAGCGCTGTCATCGGCGAACATCAGATTGGTTAAGAAGTTTGTGTCGTCGTATCGAACTCCGTGTCACCCATCGATTGCTTTTCGCATAATCGCGTCGATCACGATGTTGAAAAGAAGCGGCGAGGCGACGTCTCCTTGCCGGACTCCAGTTCGGATCGGGAACTCCTCAGACATGTCATTCTGGATACGGACACTGCTGGTTGAGCCGTCGTACAATGCTTGAAGAAGATGAATGATTTTCAGCGGCACATGTTCGATCTCTAGGGCTCTCCACAAACTGGTCCAATCGATGCAATCGAAGGCAGATTTGAAATTGATGAAGACGATGCATTTACAGGCTACTTTTAGCTCCGTCTGTGTTTTAATAAATTATTGTATTAATTCTTGTAAAGAACAGTTAATAAATTTTATCCTCTAAATGATTCATTAGCCTTATTCCTTTTTTCCCTTCCCCATAGTTGCATCTTAGCCATTTTAAGTTGTTGTTCTTTAGCCAACTCTGCTGTTTTGCTTCTAACCAGGAGATAGATGGTGTAAAAGCAAAGTTATCTGAAGTTTCAGAAAAACTGTACAAAGGTGAAATGGACCGAAGGAAGCTACACAATCAGATACTGGAGCTGAAGGTAAATTGAAAGTGCTGTTTCATCTAAGAGGAAATTGGATCAGTTGCAAATGTGAAATGCAACATGCCTTTAGACTTTGTTATTTGTCTTTTGCATATACAGTACACAGTATTCAGAGCTGGTAAATGTGTGTATACACCCATTTATTTAAAAAAAAAAAAAATCTATTAAAACCATGTAGCACTCAATAAAAAATCATGCTCAGATTATGTGCAAAATGGTTTTTATTTGAAATGCTCTAAATGAAAGAATCGTGTAGTTATGTTACATGCCAGAAATGCTCAAAGGTATGGAGAATGTTTTAATGCGAAGAGAACTTCTTGTTTTGGAGTGGATGGTTTTTGGAGGATATAATAAAATATGTTTAGGACAGAGAATTGTCAGGTTTGAATGTGTGATTTGATTGAACTTGTAATATTCAAACCTGCCTTATCCAATGCTAGGGTTGTGGTAGTAAAAATTTATCATGTGCAAGTCAGAAACTGCCTCTGGATATGGTGCCAGTGCATTGTAACATACCCTTGCATTGACTCACACAGATGGAATTTTAGAGTTAAATTAATCTCAATTCAGACGCAGAAACATAAATTATAATTTAGTGAAGAAGCTGAGGTTCACACACTTTTTGTTGTTTGCTGTTGGGCAGCATGGTTTAATGTGTTTAGTGCCTTAAGACCAACTTATACCTGCCATGTACATAAATCTGCATTTACATGCAGACACAATTGAAACACTGGCCGTGGACCAAAGACTGTACTTATGCTGAAAGACAAACCTACATGTGCTCACTGGTCTGCGACTGCACTAGCAAAGGACAACCTCCTTTGTGGCTGCTGATATGTTTGGAGCTTTCAGAATAATCGTTTCATTGTAAATTTTGATCAGATTGGAGAGAACTCTTTTTAAAATGCATTATTAACTGAGGTTGCTGGTTAAGGGTAAATTTCATAGAAGTTGATAAATCTTTTATTAGTCTAGTCTATTTGTGGTGTGTGTGTTGTGGCCACCAGAGGGCACACTAGCTCCCCAAACTCAACACAGACGGACACCAGACACAAATCCAGCACAACACTTGTTTTTATTTTTACAGTGGGAAACGCTTTTCTTTTGTTTCCTACCAATGCACAGAATAAAGCACTCTGCACTTTTTTTCTTTGCCTTTTCTTCCGTCTCTCCTTCCACCTCCAGTCCTACTCCTCCTCCTTCGGCAAAGTTTTGTCCATCTTCCTCCTGACTTTGGCTCCTTTTATAGAGCCCCTCGAAGTGCTCCGGGTGTCCCATGATTTCCTTCTGGCAGTTCTGGGTGTACCTGGAAGTGCTGCAATAAAGGGTTCTGTAGTTCTTCATGTGCTCCCTGGTGGTGACCACGGACCCCTATAGGGTTGATTTCTGAAGCTCCAAGCCCATGGTGCTTTACCTCCTCCTGTACAGTAGAAGGCACCACCCTGGAATGGTAATGCAGTGTATGAGCACTCTCCCCCAGTCCTTCCATCACAAGAAGTCCCAGCCGGGTAAGAGTCCCATCTGTTCACTACACTGTAGTGCATTATATTGATAGTGCCTTAGAAAGTTTCGCCACGGCAAGGAACCATCCTAAGGTGTCGCCTCTTCTCATACAAAGCCTAGATACATTAGAATAAATGGCTTGCTAAAAACTGTAAGGTTAGTTTGTTTTGGAGAAGTTGCTCTCAATCTCTAGAGTGATCCCAAAGCCCACAACCAAATTCTGGTTCATTTAGGTAGATGTAAACATGACAGTCACATTCTAGTGTGTACCAAAACTACAAGAAGGTTGTGTAAGGTATGAAAATGATTTGACATTACACTGATCTAACTACAGTAAGTGAAAGAAATGTTAAACTTAGCTTAAATAATCAATTAAATGTAAAATGTACAAATAGGCAGACGTACATAAAAAACTTAGCATAACTGCAATAAAACTGCATGGATAGGTACCATTCCATCGTAGCATGTCTCGTTTGTGATTCATGCTCGGTGCCCCTCTCTTGTGATTGGACAGCAGCTAATAAAGGTTGTAGTGTTGGTTTTGTGCTTTTATAAATACTGTCAATTGATCAGAGCAATCAAACCACTTCTAGAGGTGGTGAGAAATGAACAGCAATGTCCTGTGTGGCCAACAATCAAACTCCCTTAATCTTGTACCATAAGAGTGATATGCACAGAGTTAGTACTTTCAGTATTATAGCTCTTTGGCCATGATGTGGAGTCTGAATGTGTAGCAAATGTTAAAATGAACATTATTCATATTTCATTTAAAAATCTTAAGCCACAGGTCCCTTTTTAAACATTTACTTTCTTTGGGGCATGGAACCAGCAGAATTTTTCACTTTCCTCCACACCCCACATTCTCACTTTCTCACTCCACTTACCCAAGTAATCCAGTGTACCAGGAGGGGATAGAAGCAGTCCATTAATAGATATTCAAATTAACAATTATTTGTGTATACAGTATATTTTATTACTGCTATCAAACCTGTGTATAATAATATCTGCTTCATTGTCCGCAGATAATTACAGGTCTAAAAAGAATAGACTAGTTATTCAAGATGAACAGCAGTTTTTTTGTTTTATAATCGCAGGTTACAGTTGAGTAAATCTGCAACATCCTACAGTGAAATAAAAAGTACATTCCTGTTTCTTTGTCTGGTCTAAACGAAACTGAAGCACATCATATTACGCCCTTCACAACAGACCTTGTGATGTGTGATAAAATGTCTACTTTCTGTAGCAAGTGAATTTGCAATTCTACATGTGTTCTTCTAATTATCAGGTAATCGCATTCTACTTACAGAGCTGTGTTAAGGCAAATAAACCACACAATTATTGCAATTGTGGTGCTGTTCAAACATAGCAGGGGTCGACCTTCCATGATAATTCTTGAGACAAATTGTTTCTGCCCAATGGGAGAAGTGTAAGACCTACCCATAGGGTGTTTTTCGTTTGCTGTGTGAAAAATGTCTAAACTGAAGATTGAAACAATGTGTCTAACTTCCTGATTCACCACAAAGCCAACTGAACAAGAGTGTGAAAATCCCTTTAAATTCTTCTGAAGTATTTATAGCGAAAGCCTGAATTTTATTTATTTTTTTACTTCTTCCATAGGGGAACATAAGTGTTTTGCAGAGTGCGTCCTCTTCTGCCCAGTGACCACGCTGATAACATAGAACACGTTCAGTTCCCAAATAAATGATGAGAAGTCAATCTTGCTTGCAAGGACTGAAGAGGTATAGTAGTGACTACCCTAACATCCCACCTCTCCCCAGCACTGCATCTCCTCCATTGAAGAAGTTCTTAATTTCATTGTTCTGTTTTCATCTTTTTAATAGTCTCACATTGGCAGAGATCGCAAAGACCAGCTAAAATACAGGTTTAACTTTGACCGAGTTTTTCCACCCCGCTCGTCGCAACAAGAAGTCTTTCAAGAGATTTCTCTTCTTGTACAGTCGGCACTTGATGGATACAATGTTTGTATCTTCACCTATGGCCAGACTGGAAGTGGAAAGACTTACACCATGGAAGGTCCAGATCCACTTCAGGATGACACCATGGGGATAATACCCCGTGCAGTACATCAGGTCTTTAATTCAGCTGTGGAGCTTAAAGACCAAGGATGGAAGGTAAGACCAGCACTAAAACAGAGTCAAGATTGTGGCCTCAAAGTGACCGTTCTAAGGTCATGTGTGGGATGAGGAAATTCACATTGAATTTGGATTTATCATCAGCATTGTGCTTGTAACATCAAGGCAAAAAAATATGGATTCGCCCATATTTTGACAGACTGATTCAGCCCAGATTGTACATTGGGTAAATGGAATAGATATTGCACTGCAGGACAGATGCCAGGGCATAAATATGCCACATGTTGGCATACATGCCAGGGAAGCAGGTGGCTTTGACGTCAAAATCAAAAAAAGGTTCCAGCTCGGCCACTGGGAAATTTCTCTTCTCAGCAGACTCCTCTGTGCAGAGAAAAATCATGGCTGCCTGGAGCATGACTTCGGAAACACTACTACATGTACAGCATGATTGACTCCAAAGAAGCATCTCCACCACTGTTCTGACCTGCAGCTCCAGGCTGAGGCTGGTGTTGCCCACCAGAAGAATGCTGGCAACATCAAAGAGCAGGTTGCCATCACCCTTACATGCCAGTGGGAGCATATTACTGGGAGCATCTTCTGGGTAAAGGCTTTTTGCAACAGGGTCTACATCCATCCTCTCTGGAATACTCTGGCCATGGCTGTCTGGAAGGTGGAACACAGACAGAGCCGTTTCTGCGTCCTGGGCCACACCAACAAGTTTTTTCAGACCAGGGCATCCTATAGCTTCTTGTAGGTCCCCAAGTACCGACTGCACCACCTCAAGCCTCCGAATCATCCCTGAAATATACAGAAGAAAATCACAAATGAAAATCAGAAGAGATTCTGCAACGTACATAAAAAACACTGTTCATATCACCTTAGATGGAAGAGTAGGGGTGGCGGGGTTTTGTTCTAACCAATTTCAAAATTTGATGTTAATCCTACTGCCTAATATTATCTATCATTAAGTAGGCAGGGATTATGAGACTTGCAGAATCTTACCAAACACACAGAGGGACGGAGCCTATTTTCATTTGAAAGTCCAACGTTGGTTAATCATAAGTAGATTGCATTTGAACTGCATGACACTAGATGTTGCTGCATAAATCTCTATATTGGTGAAATCAAGCAAGCAAACAACAGCTTCAGAGACATTAGGCTGCAGGTGGAATGAGATTAGTACAACGGTGGACATTTGAGCAATGCACCATTACACTTTGAAATCATGATTTAAAATAGATAACCCTGAATTCAATTGGAGCTTGAGCGATTAGGTTGGAAAGGAAAGGTAATAAACTAGAAGCTTCACATTGACTGGACCACTGTGGACACTTAGGGCAGTCTCTCATCCCCATTCACCTGGAGGAACAGGGGACATTGTAAAAAATACAAATTTGTTCCCTCGACAAAGTGTTTTTCAGATTGCCATCGAGTTCTTTGAAATGGAACGTACTAGAGCTGCAACAGTACATGTATTCATACGAACCATCACTGTTACAGGCATTGTAGTTTGGTACATACAGTTGTACAGAGAATATGCTGTGAATGTGCGAAGATTATGCTTGTAATTTTGGTTCCGCGTTACATTAAACTGTAAGCCTTTAGCACATTTAGCCACAAGCTGATTGGCATCTCATGAAATCAGTCACACTATGGCAAATGTAAACGCTCCAGGTGAGCTGGAAGACCCACCTTATTCTTTATAAAATCAGCTCTGTGGAACATTTTGGGTATCCAGTGAATTATAGTAATAACGGTTAGGAAGTGGTAGATCAGACAAGAACAGTGTGTGGAAACATCTAAACATTCTAACACGTATTCGACAGTATCACCCATACAGTATGTTCCAATCACCAGAGCTAGGCCAATAAACAAACACACACACAACAGAACAGTAGTCAACTACTGATCCCCGATGTCTTTAAGCCACCTCTAGATGAGACTGCAGACCGAGCAAAAAAAAAAAAAAAAATTGACAGAAGCAATTGGCATTTACATTTCATTAGCTATGCAGCCATATGCAGTGGAAGAGGATCTCGGCTTCAAATATTTATTAAAAGTGCTCAAGACTCAATAAAAGATTCCATCCCATTGGTTTATGTGCAAATCAGTGGTCCCGACACTTTACCGGTGTACACAGTGTTTGATTACTGTATCAATCCATTAATCACAAAGTTCATCACAAATGTGATTCATTGCTCTTAAGGCACAGGATTTTGTTAATCAGCACTGTATTGCTATTTTGTAATATTTTCATTGCATAAGAAATACATTTCAGCATATACAAAATGTTCAGTGTGAGTTTGTTTGCTGTTTATACTATGTAATACATGAAAACATTTTAGTTCCCATTTTTTTTTTTTTTTTTTTTTTTTACAAAGAACGAAGCAAAGCTGGCAGTTGGCAAAATGATACCCGACTGTAGCTGCTCTCTCAGGCTCTGTCTACTACTAAGGGTGTTTTCTTTAAATAACACAAGAGATGTTTCAGTCACTACAGGGCTATCAACTAGACTACTGTAGGGGTTGGTGGATGGTAACATTTACTGCTGTCTGCTCAAAATAAGTGATAGGAAACCTAGCCTTATGCTTTTCAATTTTTTGTTGCTTAAATCTCATTGTACTGAACTCGTACCAATCTGTGATGTCCAAACCATAGTGTGAACCGAACCATGAACTTTGTCATCTACTGTACATCCTGGGGTACACAAAGAAAAAAACAAACCGAAACCATGATATCAATTCATAGAAGCCATGGAAAAAACCCAGAGGAGAAAAAATAAATCTGCTTTTTAACAAAATAAAGCGATTTGAAGAAAAAAAAAAAAAAAAAAGTTACACAAAGATGCTTCACAAGATGTCACGATTTATCCATTTCAGTTTAAATATCCAAGGCCCAGAATACCTTACACTGCTAAAAGATAAAAATCAGACCAGTAGATATCAACGCCTTTTTCGCAGTGGACTGCGACCCAGGGACCTGGTTTGATTACCAGTCTGACCACTTTATAAGGAGTTTGTACTTCCTCCTCACACATGCTGTGATACACTGCACCAATCAGTACATCCTAGAAAGGATTAGTTTTGCTCAGTTGGAACCTGCTTGCCAAGTTTTAGGCAGACTGAGGAAGATCACTTCACTATTCAAGTCCACTCCATGTGAACCAAATGGAGCACAGCAGGCATCAAATATAACTGGCTTTAGGTGACTAGACTAGAAAGTCTCAGCAACATTGGAGAACGAGGTAAGCACCAGGCAAGAACCACACCCACAGAACGGCAACTTAAAGTCAGCAATAATGCTAACCCACATAGGATGTAGGAGGAGAACCAGAGGAAGAAAAAGCACACCCTTACAGATGTGTGTAAACTCCAAACAGAAAGCAAATGCGATTCACGCCAAGGATATTGAATCTGCAAAGATATTGACAGTAAAAATAAAGGGAATATTTTATTTAGTTCCATAATCAAAAATTACAGTTCAGAGGATCCAGGAACATAAAGCATACAACAAAATACGGACAAACAAACATTTGAAGGTGCCAACATAAAGCTCAAAGCACTAAAATACTAGAGAGACAAAGTAAAAGCTCTCTCAAGTCTAATACATGCGATTCTGGACCACTTCCCCATCACATGACTACCTGTACAGCCATTTCCCAATTGTCATGTGACAAATGAAGAAAATTGGGGCAATGTGAAAAGGGGGGCCTGAAGCAGAACCCAGGCTTCCTCCCATCACAAGCTCATTGTCTGCTATAGTAGAACTGACTCCTTGGGACACAAGAAATTAGAACAAGGGATCAGGGCTTTATGGGGAATAGGAATGCAAAGCCTTAACTTCACTTTTAGGATGATGAGTGGTATGGAATTCGCTGGTCATATGTTGACATTGACAGACAGTAAGCAAAACTGCTTACTGACTTAAAAGCTAACATTCATGAAGCACACATAAATATAGAAGAGACGATGCATAAGGCTATGCAACTGAAACAGAAAAGCTTGTTTTCAGACCCTCTCTTTCTTCCTTTACTGTGACGGGCAGAGGTACCAGAGTGTGTTTTATTATTTGCAGTCAAACGACTGCTTGGACTACAAATAAGGAAACCATCTATGACAGCAGTGACTAATCTTCAATAACTACACCTTACTATTATACTCCCACAAATTCTGAAGGAGAAATTAGAAACACTGCTTACCCTAACCTCCCCGAGGACATGGGGAGAAAATGCAGATTCTACAAGGACCAGGTGTGGGATTCAAACCAAGAACTCTGACTCTAAGGTAGCAGTGCTCACCACTGAGCCATCATGCTACCCCAGGAGTTAAGTGACTTTTTTTGATTTCCAGAGTGAGCCATATGGTGCATTAGTATTTGTTTCTGATTTAATTGAAAAATGAAAAACAAGTTAACATCAAATTAAGGAACTGCAAAAAAGTGCAGCCCTCCAGGACTAGAGCTGCCCACTTCTGCTCTAGGACAAATTTGTGGTGCTTTGAACTACTTATCACCATATTCACCATCCCAATATTTTTTCACTGAATAGACAAGACCATCTTCAGCCCATGCACTTATGTACATGTGATTTCTCAGTTTTTTTATTTTTAATAAATTTGCAAAAACCTCAAGTAAACTTTTTGCACGTTGTCATTATGGGGTGTTGTGCGCAGAATTTTGAGGAAAAAAATGAATAGAATCCATTTTGGAATAAGGCTGTAACATAAAACGCGGAAAAAGTGATGCGCTGGGAATACTTTCTGGATGCACTGTACTTCCTGCCATTGAAGCAGGCTGCTCTAAACTAAACAGGAATGCTCAGTCTTTGTCCTGAGGAGCAGAAGAGAACTGCAGAATCAATAGCTGCGTTATACAGTACCTTTAAAATTTCACTTATTAACTTTACAAAGAAACAGTTGTAGACACAAATCAATATTAGTCAAGAAAATGTAGTTAGTATCTTCAGATTTAGTTTAATTGTGGAGAGTTTAAATCTCTTATTGTGAAGAGGCGGGTCTAATAATGACATGCTATCTCAGCTTATCTTTGGGAAATCATCAGTCTAAGCAACAAGCAAAGCAAATATTCATGTTATAGTGCAAGTCTACAATAAATATATTTTGGAATGCCATACTGCTCAGTTCTTATAAAAGGAATAATCTGAAGCAAATATTTATGAGGAAAAATTCAGTATGGATTCTGAGATCTGCAGTAATGGAAATGTTCCAGTGAACTTTTATATTTATTAAAAAAAAAAAAAAAAAATTCAGGTGAAGATGCACACCCTGATATTCACTGGGTAACATTTTGACATAAAGTCATTAAGGGAATGGATACTATGCAAACAAATTTCACCTTTAGAACCAAATCCTGCATATGCAGCAAAAAAAAAAAAAAAGTTCAAACTCAAAAATTGTGTTAGAATATAGTGCCTCAGTTTTTTGAATTTAAGCTTAAAGCTAAACAAGACGACATAAAAGGAACCTTCAAACAGGGAAGAGGAAAAAAAAAAGAAAAATGGTGTGTTTGGTGTACAGAAAGGTAATAAGTGATTCTCAAACTAACCTAATCTAATTCATACCCCACGGTAGAAACCAACCTTGGATGGCACACCACTGCATGTCACAGCTCACTCTTGCACACACATACCCACCCCTCCTCCCAAAACAGGGCCAATTTAAAAATCACCAACCAACTGAACACGCACGTTTTTTTTTTGTTTTAAGCGGGCCAGGGGGAAAAAAAAAAAATGGTAAATGGCCTACGCATTCTGGAGAAACATGCAAACTCCACATAGCAGCACCCAGCCATGGATTGTAAACCTAAGAGGGCATGGGCTTCTTGTTTAAAAAAGATCAAATATAAAAAGGTAACTCATCTCTAGGACCAAAGGTCAAAACATTGGCCTACTGTAAATATTTATGAGCTTCAGCAAAACAAATTGCTTGGCCACAGATATGGTTAACTCCCTCTATTCATATTCTCAACCTGGAGTCTGTCAGGATAAGCAGGTTTTAGTTTTATAAACAGTGTCACATGTATCAAGTACAGAGAAATTCTTCCTTGCATGTGCTAATCAACGTGCAACACGTTCTCACTCTGATGCCATGTAACAATAACTACCTTACCTAGCCTACAAATCCTGGACATGTCAGCATTTACTCAGAGTGCAATCAGGAGACCAGAATGCCTTTGGACTGTGGGAGAAAAATCAACAGGAACATGGAAACTTCACAAAAAGGGGACCTTGACTAGGGATCGAACCATTTCACGTTTTTGCATATAATAACAGAATTTTTTTTTTTTTTTTTTTTAAATTAACCAAAATATTTTAAAATGTTGAAGAAATAGTACAAAACTTTGACACTTAAGCAGATATTATTGTACATGGTGCCTTTTGTGATCATACATTCCTATGCATAAACACGTAAAACATTTTGAAAGTCAAAACAAAGAAAAGCAACAAAATGGAGACACCACTTCAAATGACCCGATTTTGATCCCAGGCTTAAAGACGGGACGTTATTCATTCTCTCTTTACACATTTGGACTTTCAATGGATATTCCTGTGTCCTTCAGCATCCTAAAGGTATGCACGACAGGTCAATTATCCACTTTACACAGTCGCCATATGAGTAAACAGAGTGCATCATAGTGTGCTATGGACTGTAACAGATTGATTACTCATTCACAGTGAGCTCT
Source organism: Erpetoichthys calabaricus (assembly GCF_900747795.2). Taxonomy (NCBI): domain Eukaryota; kingdom Metazoa; phylum Chordata; class Cladistia; order Polypteriformes; family Polypteridae; genus Erpetoichthys; species Erpetoichthys calabaricus. The sequence goes on along the minus strand of NC_041409.2, from coordinate 305,704 downwards.
ATATTCCATATTATTAACTGAGAATGCTAAACCGGATGGACGCAGGGACATCCGGCCATGGGCCGTGGCCACAAGAGACGTACTGCGCAGGCGCCCCACACACCCCCCCCCCCCCGCAACGGAAACCGGCCGGATGGAATGCAACGTAAACGCACGAAGCCATTGCACACGAAACGGGACACACACACAAAGAGGATTGAGACCCACGACACCCAAAGCCCCCCCTCCAGTAACTGAAATAAGAAATGAGGCCACGCGCCCCTAGGACACCAAAAACAAAGGAGTCACACGCAGGCACACATAGCACACGAAACGGTTCGCACACAAAAAGGACGATTCAGCCCCACGACACACAAACACCCCCTCCTCTAACAAAAATAAAAATTCAGGCAACAAGCCCCCAGCACACACAAAAAAAAAAAAAAAAACACAAGCCGCGAGCGCCACACAAAGCCCATTGGACACGAAACGGGACAGACTACGGACATAGCACGTGAAACGTCCACAAAAAGGACGATTCAGACCCACGACCACACTAACGATTGCGCCAGTTAGCTGACAGCGCGTTCAATAATAAGTCCACTTTTCATGAAAATTCATTGGAATTAATGAATGTCATTTGCAATCAGTCATTCACTTAACTTCCCTGAAGAAACAAATGGCAATACAAGTAATGAATTTACACGTTGTCAAAAAAGTCAAATTACACTGCCTCCTTTACATTCATATCCTGCATATCTACAGAAGCTTCTAACTAACGAAGTACCTGAAAGTAAAAACTTTATGAACTGCATTACATCCTACAATAGTTCATTTGACTTTGCATCTACCGGAGTAAATATCAGCTCACCAAAAGGCAATGACCCACTACTGCTTTCGCGTATGTGGACAAATATTACATCGCATTGGAACAGTGCACCCTGAAACAAATCAAGAACGCAAATATGCACAAATCACGTCGGCACCTACAAAGCGCTTCTGAAACCGCGGAAGAAAAAAGGTCTCGGCTCCAAAAACACATGTCACTCCTAATTCCAAATACCGGTCCCAATCACAGAAACATCGGTATCCACTATGACAATGCACAGTAACAATACACGTGATATCCGTCTTGCCACACTATTAATTATAGATGAATGTACAATGGCCTCGATATCACATTTTCTAAAGTACTCGTTAAAAGTCCCCCGATACCACGGTCTGAGAAATGTCTATGTTTGAGCGGCGTGTAAGGGGTTAATCACAGGCGCCGAGTGCCCGCCCCCAGGCCCCGGATGCAGCTCAGAGCGGGGAGAAGGCGAGGCAGACACGTCAGCCGTGTGGAACTATTTCAAAGTGAATGAAGACGACAAAACAAAGGCGGACTGCAAATTGTGCTCAGCGAAATTGTCCAGAGGGGGCTCAAAAGGTAGCGCATTTAACACAAGTAATTTAATCAAGCACCTAAAATCCCAACACGACAACGAGTACAAAGAGTTTACCCACGCTTCTAAACCAACACAACCCACGCTGCAGCAAACTCTTGCAAGACAAGAGGAAATGTCCAGAGACAATCCACGTGCTGTGAAAATAACACAGGCAATTATCGAGTACATTGCATTGAGTGACCAGCCACTCTCGGAGGTAGAAAATGTGGGACTCCTGCATCTCTTCCATGTTCTGGAGCCCAGATATGGTGTCCCAAGCCGCCGCTACATGACTGACACAGAGCTGCCTAAACTACACGACTCCGTGAAAAAACATATCCACAGCCTACTGCAAGCCTCCTCTGCGTTTAGTTTCACCACGGATATATTTGGACAAGCAGTGTTAGCCCTGTGTCGCTAATTAGCCGAACCTCCCAGTGGATAGACGAGAGTTTGTTTTTTTTGTTAAATTATATGACTAAAGCTGTTACCTGTAAATTGAAATCATGTTTTTATTAAGTACTCGGTATCGGCGAGTACTGAAATGCAAGTACTCGTACTCGTTTTCCAAAAAAGTGGTATCGGTGCATTCTTACCCGAGACGCTTGTAAATTCAGACCGCTGTCTCTCTCTTTGAACTCAAGGATCACTTTGGCTTCCGAAAGGAAGGAAGAAAGAAAAAAATCACAACATGCGCACCGGCACTCAATCCAAATTTGTCAGAACTCAACTCTCACTAATGATGTGTCGTTCGCGAACGAGCCGGCTCTAAGAGCCGATGCTTTTAAGCGAACAAGAAGAACCGATGCCCGTCGAGCAGAGCCGAAGCTTCTGCTGAAAATCCATTCGGCAGGGGCGGGACTTTACTTATATAGGCACACAGAGCATTGGCTCATAATGCCGGCTCGTTCACGAACAATACATCGGACTAGGATCGCACCATTATGTAAAAGAAGGAAGGGGGGCAGACGCTCCGAAGACAGACGAGGAGCCAGATTTAAATACAAGCGCATCGTGAAGAAAAAAAGAAGAGTGAAGAAATGAGTGCAAGCCGAAAAAGCAGCAGCATCTGGCTGCATTTCAGTGATATTGGAGACTTCAAGCTAAGTGCAGAATTTGTAATATGAAAATATCCGTTAGAGCAGGGTCAACAACAAACCTGCACAGACATATAAGAACCACCCACCCATCCGGGTGGGCTGGCTCCCTGCCTGAGGTTTGTTTCCTGCCTTGCGTCCTGTGTTGGCTGGGATTGCCTCCAGCAGACCCCCCGTGACCCTATAGTTAGGATATAGCGGGTTGGATAATAGATGGATGGAAACGGAAAAATGAAGACCTGCAGTGTTCGTCTTCAAGACCTTCGAAACTGAAATCAATAATAACTCATCTGAGATCTTCCATGTCACGAGAGCGTCTGACCAACCTGACTTTAATCAGCATTGAAAAAGAATTCCTCACATAGTAGTTGTAGTAATTGTTTGTACAGTTGATCTAAAGGGGAAACGAACTTAAATTAATATTTAATTTGAATAAAGTGTTTATTTCTTATTTAATAAGCCTTTCTTTATCATATCCACATGCCTTCCTTACCATTCTCTTTGACAGCACCTCACCTAAGGGGGCATACAATCAGAGAGTTTGCCCCGAGCATCTTCTAGCCTCCATGCCACTGCCTCAGTCCTAAATGCACTTTCTCTGGATTCTGCTTCATTGCGTTTAAGAAGTTTGAAGACCTGGATGATTAAACAGGTTTAACTCTCTGAGTCTGTCATAGGAAACGTCATCAAGTCCCATTATGCACTTGGTTGCTCTGCACATCCTCAAGTGCCACCATGTCTTTTTTGTATGGCGAGGTGTCCAGAATTGCACATGGTAGTCCAGATGATGTCTTATGGGTGCGTTATAAAGTTTGAGCATAACATCCCTGGACATAAATTCAACAGTTTGCATAGTCAATTAGGTTATTGGCTCACCTTCATCTGAAGATAGTGTTTAAATGGAGAGCAAATCTTGGGCTTTTCGTTACAAAAGTAAAATAATAATAATAATATTAATGGGGCGTACTTACTTTTTCATATGGCTGATATACATTTACTTTTCTCCATGACAAATATAGCGTCTTTCGATGGTGATCACCATTGCAAGGCTGCATGAGAGTATTTTTATGGAAAAGACCAGGTAAACGGCGTGATTATTGTCAGCTTATGGTATTACACATGCAAAAAAATTGCATATAGTGCCTTTCAAGAGGCAATGCCTTCCCAAGGCACTTTAAAAGAAAACAAATCTATATAGCACCAAGCGCTTACTTTTCAAATTCTACCAGGCATTTCTCAGTACGGGAGTTTAGTAATTTTATAATCTCCCGATTTTTTTAAGCAGATTAAAACATCAAGTGATCCATTTAACAAGGTTAAACAGCCCTAATGGCGCCTCCGTGCCACCCGAAGTAAAGCAATACAATGCAAACCTTTCTAATGTTATTCTCGAATTAATTGAATTAGCTTAACTAATTGGCTAGGGAGGAATTCCTGCTAAGACTTCAAGATTTTCTTCTTAATGTAGAGAAAAGCCAAGCAAAATGACACCTTTTCTTCTTAATAAAAGTTTAAAAGCAGTACTTCGCCGGTGCCAAGCGCGGGGATTTCAGCGACTGACACATACAGATATATTCATGAGTGCAATTGTTGAGTGTCTTTTAATACTGTGTAAGCATACATATTAACAGATGTGCAATTAAACGTGTGCATTTACGGGGTGATTTCTCAGGCTTAAAGCTCGAAGTGATCACTCGAGTGAAGGCAGCTTCACAAAAAAACAGATCCTTAACAAACTGTTATTTGTATATTTTACCTCAATTTTAAAAGGTTTTCTTTTCTTCTTAATAAAAATTGAAAAGCAGAACTTCGCCGGGTTGAAATGATTTTAGAAGGAGAGTAATATGGACTAAGTTAAGGACTTCTTGATCTGTTAGTATCTTGCAAGGTTTCATACTATAGGCATTAATGATTTGTTTTTTTGTCCCTATATTAAGAACTTTTTCAAAGCCCAGAGAACCAAATTCATACGCAAAAAAAAACAAAAAAAACCCTGAATGGTTCTTTGTCAAGCAAAGGTTCTACAAGAAACCACACGACTCAATAAAATGGCATTAAAAAAAACGTTATTTTTAGAGTGTTTAGGATCAGGTCTGAAGAAGAATCTGCATTTCTTTACAATTTACAGCATACTCAAAATAGTTCAAGTAAGGAAGGCGAAGTACTGCAAAACGACAAAGCAGGTAATCCCGCCGAAAAAACAGAAAGAAAGATCAGAGACCCGATGTTTCGACGTTATGTCTCCTACTTTCTTTTGTATGATTTTAAATAAATTTTGTAACATATTGTGTTAGGGATTGATGAATCTGCTACATGTCTCATAAACGTGCTGGCATCAATACTGTTGACAATCAATTTTCAGACCAGGACAAATAGCAATTATGTGCGTGATACAACACGAAAGCATACTAAATTCATTTACACTTTTTAAAAATGTAAGTGAAATGTGCTTTCGAATCAGTCAAAAAACACAAACAAATAAATAAATCACAGTTAAACAAAAACGTTTTTTTTTTTTTGCGTTTTGCTTTTTAAGACAGTTTATAATATTCAAATTACAACTTGACGTTTATTTTACGAATTCGCTTTAGGATACTTAGTGAAACAGAGGAAATGCAGACCCTTTTGGGGCTGAATATATATATTGTCTTATTACACAAATCCAAATGGCGACTTTTAGCATTCGCTGGTGTCGCGTTAGGCTGCCCCAAGTGACAAGTGTATTTACCGTTGTTGATCGTCATGAGAAAGTCAACGAGCCTTTAAGGGCAGACGCCGTTCAAATCCCGGTACTGACACCGCATGACCACGAGAAAGTCACTTCACCTGCCTAAGCTACAATTGGAAACTAAAATCAACAACTGTTCTCAGCTGTTGGAAGAAGTCTTGGCTAAAGGCGACAGTCAAAAAAGTAAATTCACATGAGGCTCGGACGGCACGTACTCGGCCAAACGAGGACAGTAGTGATGTACTAATGTTTCAACGTAAATTAGAAAAAAAAAAAGCTTAGTATTATCATATTTATTAAAATTTGTTTATTAAACGATGGTTATATTTGTTGGTGGCCATACCAAAGCATTCCGTTTAACTCAGTGTCTCACAGCTGCCCATCTGAGTGTGCTTGTGCAAAAGGGACATGCGGCTGAAGGTTCGAGATCACCTTGTGCACTGGTACTTTTTGATGTCCAAGTGAGCCTGCAGGTTAGACTGGTCAGCAAAAGCCCGGCTACAGTATTGGAAGATTTTTGCAATTGTGTACCAACCAGGCCACAGAACTGACCAAACTCCCCATACTTGTTCCTTGGCACCAACACTTAAAATGTTAACAACTACAACAGCATTCGTGTGTTTAGAATATTTTATTGAATAAAGCACCAAAAGACAGTTACAACAATACAAAAACAATTCAAATTACATGGAAATAATTAAATAGTACAAAAAAATACAAAAAATAAATAAGGCCCTTTTTTCAATATTCCAATGGCGAGTTTCAAAGCCATTCCAAGTCCATTCCTTCACCTTTGAAGGATTTTCTCCTCACCCCATAATCAAACAGAAGTTCCTTGTTGGTCTCAATGTCGTTTTTGGCGATGAACAGCACAACATCCCTCGGCCCCTCTCCGGTGTCAATGTTGAAACACTGGGGCTGTAGGTTGGCTCGTTTACCTGAGTGGTCAATTGGACGCCCAAACGTTTCCATATCTGGGTGACATGGACAAGGAAATGTCTGGGCGTCGATGCAGAAGGCCTCCTGTCTTGCGTTCTTACAAAAGTAGAGGTAGCCCATGTCACCAGCCTCCACATTCTTCATCTTTGTGAATTTCCCATTGGGATTAATAAAGTATCTATCTATCTATCTATCTCTTTAATTCACCCTCCTTGCGGCTGATGTTCTGTCCATGGTAATCACAGACTACCTCCCCCTTCTGGAACCTTCTGCTGGTGTAAACACCACGTCCTTTACCTGGGATGTTGTCGCACACAACCAGTCCTTTCCATTTCTGGTTGGAGACATACCGCTGAATATATTTATCCCGTGGTATGTCCTCCATGGATCCTTCCGGCTTCCACATTTCATTGATTTTCGTAGCGGAAGGGATGTTGTTTGTCCACCCTTGCTGACCTATCCTCTTCTCAATACGATGAAGGGTCGGCAGTCTTCTGCAGAAAGATGCTGAAAAACAGGAGAGAGAGAACTGTTACTTTGACTCACACAATTCATGAAATAGTGTAAATTACCAATACTCTAGTTTGTTAAGGACAGAAACAATAGAAGAAAACTTACAAAGAATGTGCTAGCACCGGAGGGCTTCCTGCTCAGCTCTCCAACGGTCATAACAAATCCTGTCATGCAACCCAGTGAGGTCCTTCCTCTGCTTCTTCTTAGGGACAACACCATCCAGTGTCACTGGGAATTGCATAACAAGATTTTGATATGACTGTTGCTCACTCAGCTTTTCATTGAAGACGACTGCAGCGACCCCTCTTTTCCTGGCTGAAGAACTCTCACATCTGTAAAGAAAAACAAAGAAACAATTTAAGACACAGATTCAAAAGAAACTCAATGAATCATATGGAAGTATGTCGGGCACGCGCTTGTTCAGCCGCTTTCAGTTTTCCTCTGGCGATGGTGTCTGGCCGGGCAAGACGGTAATGTTTCTCTGCCGTGGCATTACTGTGGGCCACGGTGCTCTTCTCGATGTCATTATACGATTTCATGGCGGCTGTTTCCAAGACCCTCCTTGCCACACCGGCGGTGATCTCCTTGATCTTGTACCTGTAAGCAAATGTTTTGTGCTCCTTTACCCCAATGATGGCAAATCTTTTGTCTTCATCCCCGACTTTAAGGAGCTGCTCCTTTCGGTTTACCCATTCGTATACCTGGAATGAAAAAAAGAGGAATGACAGTTACACTCAAAGAATGTGACACTACAAATTGTCAGCTTGGGAATACATGAAATAAAGGCATTTTAGGTCTCTTTCTTGAAATTAAGTTTCAAAAGCGTGATATCAAATTTAATCACCAACGATATCTGTTGATACCATGGAAAATGGATTAAATGTTGAAAACGGCCTGCCATAAAATAAGTGGGCAGTTCATCCTTGCAGTGGGCGTGTCGTGGTGTTGTGGGGCCCTTGGGAAAAATGTTATGGGCGTGTCGTGGGCGTTCCGTGAATGACGTAGTAGCTGCTGTATCTATCGTGTGCCGCAGTTCCTCTCTCTTTGCTCGCCTGACACCCTCGCGCTCAGACTTTTTCACGGCCATAAGATCAAGCAAAGATGCAGAGGGGGAGACAAAGTCAAAACGTGGGGATCGCGTACGGGTGGGAATGTCAGCAGCGAGGAAGATCGCGACATGCTGAGCGGCTTTAATTTTGAGGAGGTGCCTGACGCCGCGTGGTTTGCCTTTAAGTGTTGGGGATTGAGCGCCACGTGGAGGAGGCGGCACAGCAATTCGCACCTTCACGAGTTTATTGTGGATGAAGGGAGTCACGCACTTTTTTGCTAGTGCTACGTTACTTTATTTCCCGGTCGGTGTCCCGTGAAATGTAATGCTACATCTGATTTGGAACAGGCGCGTTAAGTCGGGATCGCTTCTTCTCTGTTCGCGCTCGTGCACTTTTCCGCGCCGTTTCTCCTTTTGATTTCGTGCATGCTCCGAACTGTGCTGTTCGTCGGGCACGCGCTTGTTCAGCCGCTCGCTCCCACACGGCCCCGTAGTTCATTTCTGATTTTTCTCGAGCTCTGCGTGTTCTTTGTGTTTTTTCCTTTTTCCTCTAAAGCCGTCATCGGCAAACTTTATTAAAGTGGCGGCGAACGATGTAACCTTACAGTTCGCGTTCAGGTTTCATTACTAGCAGTTCGTGTCATTCTGAGACCCATTGAAATAATTTAAATTACTGTATTTCTTTTTTGTTCTCATAAGGAAAGATGATCGTGCGGTTTCACTGCAACAGGGAGACTGACTTGTTTAAGGGGAAATAAATAATGCAAACATTACACAAGTTAGTGCTGCTGGAGGGATACAGTAAAATCTACAGCTGCCATGGCATACGTTGTTTAGTGATAATTGAAACGGTATTGTTTTATGTAATTTCTTTTATCCTTTCTTGGCGACAAATGGTTCGTGAAAACAACCGTGTGCAGAATTTCCTGAAAACCGCACGACTCACAGAGGCTTTGAACCCTCGGGAATCTCTCTTTGGCGGCCGAACAAATGCAGCACGTTTATATTACAAGGTTTGCGCTGGTGAAAAATCCATTACTATGATTTTACGAGTTTATATCCTTATGTGAATAAAACCAAAAGATAATCCAATCGGTCATCCAAAAATTATTTATAAGGATGTTAGACCGTTAGAAACGTATTTCGGATTAGCCTGGGTGAGGGTGTACCCACCCATAAATCTTCTATTCCCTGTTGCTGGACAACACCAGAATTGTTTGCAGCCGTACAGCAGGGGTACAAAATTGAAAGCATTTATGAGATATGGCACTTTGAACAAAGTTGTACTGAACTTTTTTCAGAGTATATCCGTCCGTCCGTCTGTCTGGCCATCCGTATGTCTATCCGACCGTACGTCTGAATGTCCGTCTTTCCGTCCGTATGTGTGTATGTACGTACAGTATGTATGTGTGTATATGTACAGTCCGTCTGTATGTCTGTCCGTCCGTCCGCCCAGGGAGGCTGAGGAGTGTGATCCCTCTGTAGTTGGAACACACCCTCCGATCCCCCTTTTTCAAGAGGGGGACCACCACCCCGGTCTGCCAATCCAGAGGCACTGTCCCTGATGTCCATGCGATGTTGCAGAGGCGTGTCAACCAAGACAGCCCTACAACATCCAGAGCCTTCAGGAACTCCGGGCGTATCTCATCCACCCCCGGGGCCCTGCCACCAAGGAGTTTTCTGACCACCTCGGTGACCTCAGTACTGCCCAGAGATGGGGGAGCCCACCTCTGAGTCCCCAGGCTCTGCTTCCTCATTGGAAGGCATGTTAATGGGATTGAGGAGGTCTTCGACGTACTCCTCCCACCGACCCACAACGTCACGAGTCGAGGTCAGCAGCGCACCATCCCCACCATATACAGTGTAGACACTGCACTGCTGAGGATCAGAATCTCCTCAAAGCCATCCGAAAGTCGTTCTCCATGGCCTCCCCAAACTCCTCCCACGCCCGACTTTTTTGCCAAGCCAACTCACCACCAGGTGGTGATCAGTTCACAGCTCCGCCCCTCTCTTCACCCGAGTGTCCAAGACATGTGGATGCAAGTCCGACGACGGACGGACATACAGACAGACGGGTGGACGGACGGACGGAGGGACAGACAGATGGGCGGACGGACGTCCGTCCGTCTATACGTTCGTCCGTCTGTCTATCCGTCCGTCTATATGTTCGTCTGTCTGTCTGTATGTCCGTCCGTCTGTGTGTCCGTCTTTCCGTCCGTATGTGTGTATGTACGTACGTATGTATGTGTGTATGTACGTACAGTCAGTCCGTCCGTCCGTCCATCTCTCTGTATGTCCGTCCGTCCGTCTATCCGTCCCTCTGTCTGTCCGTCCGCCCAGGGAGGCTGAGGAGTGTGATCCCTCTGTAGTTGGAACACACCCTCCGATCCCCCTTCTTAAAGAGGGGGACCACCACCCCGGTCTACCAATCCAGAGGCACTGTCCCTGATGTCCATGCGATGTTGCAGAGGCGTGTCAACCAAGACAGCCCTACAACATCCAGAGCCTTGAGGAACTCCGGGCGTATCTCATCCACCCCCGGGGCCCTGCCACCAAGGAGTTTTCTGACCACCTCGGTGACCTCAGTCCCAGAGATGGGGGAGCCCACCTCTGAGTCCCCAGGCTCTGCTTCCTCATTGGAAGGCATGTTAATGGGATTGAGGAGGTCTTCGAAGTACTCCCCCCACCGACCCACAACGTCCCAAGTCGAGGTCAGCAGCGCACCATCCCCACCATATACAGTGTTGACACTGCACTGCTTCCCCTTCCTGAGACGCCGGATGGTGGATCAGAATCTCCTCGAAGCTGTCCGAAAGTCGTTCTCGTATGTATGTGTGTATGTACGTACAGTCCGTCCGTCTGTATGTCCATATGTCCGTCTGTATGTCCATATGTCCGTCTGTATGTCCATATGTCCGTCTGTATGTCCATATGTCTGTCTGTCCGTCCATCTATATGTTCGTCCGTCCGTCTGTATGTCTGTCCGTCTTTCCGTCCGTATGTTTGTATGTATGTACGTACGTATGTGTGTATGTATGTACAGTCAGTCCGTCCGTCTGTATGTCCATATGTCCGTCCGTCTATCTCTCTGTCTGTATGTCCATCTGTCTGTCTGTCTGTCCGCCCAGGGAGGCTGAGGAGTGTGTACGGTGTCTGTCTAGTGGAGGAGACAATGCCAGATACGCCCCAAATTCAAACGGAAAGCAACTCAGTTTTGAAAATCAAATGTTATTCTTCTCCAGAGTTTTCATTGGACAGAGAGCATTTCGCGGGGTATGTAGTGCCCACCCCGGCCCCCCCGTGGTCATGCCTCTGACTAGGACCCCTGCAAGAAAGGACGTTTTCACCACCCTATTATCTCCCTTTATCAGTTCAAAATCTGGGACCTAAAGACTAGCACAAGCAACAACACTTAAATGGCCAATCAAATTTAAAACAATAATATGAAAACAAAAAACAAACTAACAATGTTTTCCTTCTCTTTTGGGTATAAGAGTAGTCTTTAGCCTGATCCTCCACTCAAGAGTCGTCCTCCTCAAAAAGATAAGCTGCAACAAATAAATCAGGAAGTGTCGAAACATCCGAACGAGAACGAGTACGAGTATTGAATGTGCTGCTAATTAGCTACCATCCTTGCCTCAGTACAAGTTTAAACATAACAATGGAGGACACAACCTTTGGTGCTACGATGTCCAAGCTACACGCTGTGTGACAACAACATTTCATCTTCCAAACTCTCCCACTGAGACACTCTGCTTGCCGAATGCTTGTGTCTCAACAGAAGTCTCACCTCTTGTCTGTTGGCTTTGCTCGGTCCTCTCATGAGTCTTATAATAGAAAGGGGATAGGAATATACCTGTATTTAATCGAATGAACATTTACTGTCTAATTTTATCCTACTTTACATCATCATGAGCGAGGGCTTATGATTTATTTGTCATCTCTGGTGTTATACTGTATATTCTCTCTCGGTTCAGTTATCCAAGTCTGTATAAAACTTGATTGATTGAGATGTAACCTTATCTACAATTAACACATAGCTCAATAAAAAGAATCTTAATATTCAAACACATGCCTCGCCCATCACTGGTTAGCTTTGCTGACACTTGTGCAGGTCGCTTTATGCTGATATACTGTATTACTGTTTTAATAGAATATAATAGAAACAAATAACAACGTGAAGAACACTTTGCACGGAGGAATAAGAAACATCCGTGGGGCAAAACTTGATAACATCTTCGAAGTACTCCAGCCCCCAACCCACAACGTACTGAGTCGAGGTCAGCAGCGCACCATCCCCACCATATTCAGTGTAGACACTGCACTGCAAACTGACAGACGGGTGGACGGACGAGCAGGCGGAGTGAACGTGACCTCAGATGCAGTTAAGCTGGGACTTCACGAGGCGTTTTCCGTTGGCGTAACAGCATCTGAAAGTGCGGCGGTGGATCTCAATCCCTCTTTCTTTCCATCCATTATCTACGGCTGGAGCAGCCATCGTTTAGTAAACTAATCCTACTTTATTAGGTTCTTTTTATTATTATTATCATTATCTTCAACTTTGTGACGCAGCCTTAGCTTTAGTGTCATCGAAAGTTGCCATCTGTGGCTCGGAGCTCGGGAGTTTCTGACATCACTCATCCTCAGCCGTGAACGTCTACCTCAGGGTGGCTGCAGGACGCTTCACGACTTCTTCTCATCTTCTGACAAGTTCAAATCCCGGTGCGCCTTTCAGTATGTAGGTAGGATGCTTGGTAAAATACGGGCACAAAGCTCATAGACGAGATACAGGGGATGAGAGCAATCAAGCAGTGTGCCCCCTAGTGGTGGGACAGGTGGAGTGTGAGGTCACAGGTTAAACCCTGATTTAGAAGTGCCCTCTGCTCGCCACGTCCACCTCAATCCAGTTACACGTCGCCACTTTCAGATGACCGGCACATCATGGAGTCCCAGCTCTGAGACATTAAGGAGGCCCCCACATGACTCCCAGGTGGCCACAGACCAAGCGAGCACCGTGAATTCAGACTCCTGAAGATGGACGGGACATCAGCGTTGGGCAGACAGCTGAGGTGCTCCATTAATACCTGGAAAAGAAAAGTGCAGGAACCCCAAGTAAGAGCCGAGAAAGAAGGGCAAAGCAGGTGGGCAGCAGGCCTGGCAGGGCACACCAGGAATCCTCAACTGTCCAAAAGTCCTGACACGTGACATTTTGAGCAGGATGCCAGGTTGGGCCCCCGAGAGAGCCCACCAGAGGGTTTAGGTCTTCTCGCTTTGAGGTTACCTGGGTGTTGTTGCCCTCTCCACTGCTTTACCCGTTCTGGTAAGTACCCCAGGACCGGGCACAATGGAGTCAATAAAAGCAGCACTCATCTGCCCAGCTGCACCTCCCGCCTGCACCAATAGTTTGGCATGTCAGCCACAGTGACCTACATAAGCCATGAGACTGATGGCCATCTAAGGTGGCATTGGCTGGTCACTCTGCTGTGGTCACGCTGCTCGATCAGGTGCCACTGTCCATGCGTCTGTCCTTGTCTTGACTGGATGTTCAGATGAGGCCTGTGTCTCCATGGTGGGTGGCACTCCGGGGCTCCACATTCACTTCAATTTATTCTTCATTTATACTTCATGCCAGCATGCTGCACATGGCAGAAATCCAACAAAGAATGAAGACAGGTGACTATGTGACATGTGACTAGTAATCAACAAATTTGTCACAGTACAAAGAGAGACCAATGAGAGCCCTGAGTGACCAGCAGCAGGCTGGCAGCTCCACTCACAGCTTAGAAATCAGTGGGCAGCAAAGGTCAGCGGCACTTAAGGGAGGATGGGTGTGATCAGCTGACTGGAGCCAGAGGGCATGGCTACAGCTGGCAGGAGCTGGGCGAGGTAAACAGACACTGCAAGTCCAACTGCCCACCCCAGGATGACGTCCTGGCAAAGCCACTGATGTAATGTGTAGTCACGGTCAGCTGACAAGGGGATGCTTATTCGATTGGCTACTTCATGAGAAAGGGGGCTGTCCCAGGGGAGTAAAATGACTGAACGCGATGTGTGGCACTCGAGGCTCACCTGAAGGGGACATCTGGGCATCGAGGAGCCCATCAGAAGTCCCTGCTGTTGGCCTACAGCAGTGAAAGGGGCAGTCAGAGGACGACGTGTCCATGTCTTAATGTCACTGCAGAGGGAGGCGATGGCTTTGTGGCCCCGCCCAATGACCTTGCTTTTGTGTTTTCTCTTTGTCTTGCTCTTTTTCCACACTCCCTTCTTTGTCCCCATTTGTTCACTTCTTTGTCATTTTGTCACCAGAGCCTCCTGCTTCTGGTCCCCTGATTGCCTCTTTTCCTTACAGCTGTAAATTAAGCTCATTCAACATATTGGCCAGATCGTTATTAAGTTGCTTGTATTCTGCAGGTTTAATGACAAGGAGAAACTCGTTTTTCTCCAGCCAGGGGTCTTGAAATCTCAGCAGGAATTTCTCCCTAGCTATCTTCCTCAACAAAGGCTTCTTTTATCATCTCTCCATCTTGGAAGGACTTCTTATGCTTAAAGATCGAGTGACTCAACCGGAACCATCCTTCGTTGTGTCTGCCTTTGCTTTTGAATTCAGCCGAGTGAAAAATGACGGCTGTCCGATTAACGGCAATTTTAGCTTTTCGGAAGAAAGTCGGTTTCGTAGTTTATGAACAGTTCGAAAGTGCCTTTCCACATTTTCCTTCTTTGGAATAGCAATGATAGATTGACAGATCAGACAAATAAATGCACTTCGATTGTGGCATTGTGAGAGAAAAAAATCCTCTTCCAATTCCACATCCAGCCCATAACCAACAAATGTATTTATTTATTTTTATTTTTTTTAAATCCCTTCTTTAGTCGATGTAAATTGGAAGGCTAACTAGATCACTTAGATAGCCAGAGTTTTGCAGTAGCTTGCGCATTTGATCGATCATGCGTGCGTGATGACCAGTGTGTTAGAAGAAAAGAGATCTCAGACTGGCTGCCCTGTATGTCAATCAAGTGGCAAATGCCATAGGGAGGATATATGATAGACTAACATTTAAAAAATTTTTTTTTTTAATGCAACGCGATCTACCTGTACTACCTTTCCGATCAACATATTAGGCACCCCTGCCATAGGGTTTATCAAGGCTAAGAGGTCGCTCCTTGAAAGAAGAGACAACTGCAGTAAAAGCAGAGCATATGGTTTGGTTGGTGGGTGGCATAACCAAAAGAGTTGTGATGACACTTGTATGTCCGTCAGTACTGGTGATAGTAAGCTCTTAAGTAGAGACTCCTATAGAATATTTATATGTGAATGTGAGGGGGTTCGAAGTAGAATATTGCAGCGTGACAATTACGCTTTCACCCGAGACTTTGTCTACAGGATCGCTATGTGTTTGTCACACATACAGCAGATACACAATCTTAAGGTGCAAGAGTAGACCAACCTGAAAAAACTTGGGAAGTCCTAAAGAAACTCAGCACTTTGGGGGGGGCAGAAATAAAAGCTGGGCTTGGGAGCAAGGCAGTTAAAATTAATGAGAAAGCATTTGGTATGCATCACAACAAGATAACCTAAGTTAAACTCTCCTTCTAAAAAATGTCAGAACCAAACAAAAGGGTAGTAAAAGATACAGAAAAAAATAAGCAAGCTAAAAATCAACATAAGGGATATTCATTAAAGCAAGATGGAAGACAACCAATAATGGTGAAAATGCTACACTGCAAATCTTGCAAAAAAATATTTGGCCACGTGGATCATACAAAGAAATTACAAAGTGTGCCAAACAAAACAAAAATGACCATTTTTCTAAGCTTGCATAGTTACATCATTAAAAGCTTTTCGAGGCCAGCCTCTGGGAAGTACAGCTATAGGTCTACTGAAGTAAGCCACCCAACATAAAAAAGGTCAGTCATTGTCCTACCCGCTATATCCTAACACAGGGTCACGGGGGTCTGCTGGAGCCAATCCCAGCCAACACAGATTGCAAGGCAGGAACAAATCCCGGGCAGGGTGCCAGCCCACCGCAGGGCACACACACTGGGGACAATTTAGGATGGCCAATGCACCTAACCTGCATGTCTTCAGACTGTGGGAGGAAACCCACACAGACACGGGGAGAACATGCAAACATGCACATGAAAAGTGCTCAAGACAAAAAGTTTCAAATTTTGACAATCACATCACTCTTTTACTTCATATTTAGGGCTAATTTTTTTTTATGATATGGTAAAATGATACCAGGGAAAAAAAACAAACAAACTGTAAAGCCAAAACAGAATTTAAAGCTGTATACCTTCCTGTTCAAGATGCAGTACCAAAATTCAAATCAAACCGACTATTCTTCAGAAAAAACTTTTATTCAGCAGAGCTAATCAGAACCTGTACTTGTGTTACATTTATTGTACATTTAATACTGAAGATCTCTTTCCACATAGAAAAATGCCCAATCATTTTGAAATGTGGACTTTTCTTAATTAAATATGCTTAGATGTACACTATAAACAACAGCATAAAATTAATAATCACAAACTGGCTGAGTGTAAGTGAGTGAGGCTCATGATAGTAACAGTATTTGATCTTCACTAGATATTCCTCAAAACTATTAAAGTATTCAGAGCTCATCTGTTGGTCAAACATTTTATTTCATTATTATCTGCAAAAAGTTAAAACACAACACTGCTTCTAGGCAGAGCTTTGCAATAAACTCAAAAAACACACCCAAAAACTAAAAGTATTAAACAAGAAGCGTAATAGAAGAACGGGAATTCTGACCAGGAAAGGAAGAGGATTCATTACCCAGATGGGAGGCCAGAGAAGAAAGTTAGATGAACTGGCAGGCCAGACAATAAAATAATTTTGTACTTGGGCCGTTATAAGTTAATGGTTGCCTATGCGATAGCCGGGAATAGACAGCAGTTCCATTCCCCATATACCAAGTGGCAGTGGTCCTCATATGGCAACCCAGTCAGGACACCTGCAGGGGTGCTTGGGATATGGAGTCCAGAAGTGCTGTCCTGTCTAGGTCCTTATGGGCCAATGGGGGTTAGGGTGCTGTAAGGGGAAGAGCTTCCTGCTTTTCTTATGGCCCAGAAATGTCCCCCCCACCGGAAGCCCTCCTGGGTCCAGCCTAAAAGACAGCCCACTGCCTCATCATTGAGTCAGTCTCGGAAGACAGCAAAACACTCAACTGGATGATGGAAGGAGGAAGAATTTATTAATTGTGTATTTGCAACTGGCATTGAAAAGGTGTTTCAGAAACGGTGCTTCTAGGAAAATATTGTTTATCTTAAATAAAAAAAAAAAAAAAGTGTGCTGGGTATTGATATGTCTAGGGTTGGAGAGCTACAGTACGCCTTGGTGGATACACCAATAAACTCCAATATTAACGTCAAGGCATAAAAAACTGACTTTGTTAAAACTTGTTCACAGCCTGCAATTATCAACATACACTTTGCTACTTACAGGTGATGTTTCCCTTCTTACTGAGCCCTTCTATCTTCAGCTGGAACACACTATGGCTGCGTGAAGACGACTCATTCATCCTGGTACAGGCTGTAGCACGATTCTGCTTTGCAATTTTGATTAGAGACAACACCTAAGATAAAAGGAATTTCAGTCATAAAATACAACTACTTTAGTATATATTTATTATATACGGTTTGACAATTTCCTCCACTTTTATTTACCTCTTCTACGGTCTCCACATTTAAATATTTACGGTTAGTAACATGTACAGCGTTAGAAGTAGGTCTCTTGATTTTATGCTCCTTTTTCACCGTTTTGTCAACAAGCAGGTCCCGGATTGTCTCGTTGTATATTTCCAGGAAGCTTGCAGTAAAGGTGTACTGTGGGAAAGAATGTATGAAGGGCTTTATTAATAGAGATTTAAAATGTTACAAGCACAATGTTGATTATAAATCCAAATTCAATGTGAATTTCCTCATCCCACACATGACCTTAGAACAGTCACTTTGAGGCCACAATCTTGACTCTGTTTTAGTGCTGGTCTTACCTTCCATCCTTTGTCTTTAAGCTCCACAACAGAATTAAACATCTGATGTACTGCACGGGGTATTATCCCCATGGTGTCATCCTGAAGTGGATGTGGACCTTCCATTGTGTAAGTCTTTCCACTTCCAGTCTGGCCATATGCAAAGATAGACACGTTGTATCCATCAAGTGCAGACTGCACAATAAGAGAAATGTCTTCAAAGACGACTTCTTGCGAGGAGCAGGGTGGAAAAACTCGGTCAAATCTAAACCTGTATTTTCGCTGGACTTTGCTCTCTCTGCCACTGTGAGACTATTAAAAAGATGAAAACAGAACAATGAAATTAAGAACTTCTTCAATGGAGGAGATGCAGTGCTGGGGAGAGGTGGGATGTTAGGGTAGTCACTACTATACCTCTTCAGTCCTTGCAAGCAAGATTTACTTATCATTTGGGAACTGAACATGTTCTAGGTTCTCAGCGTGGTCACTGGGCAGAAGAGGACGTACTCTGCAAAACACTCTTATGTTCCCCTATGGAAGAAGTAAAAAAATAAATAAAATTCAGGCTTTCACTATAAATACTTCAGAAGAATTTAAAGGGATTTTCACACTCTTGTTCAGTTGGCTTTGTGGTGAATCAGGAAGTTAGACACATTGTTTCAATCTTCAGTTTAGACATTTTTCACACAGCAAACGAAAAACACCCTATGGGTAGGTCTTACACTTCTCCCATTGGGCAGAAACAATTTGTCTCAAGAATTATCATGGAAGGTCGACCCCTGCTATGTTTGAACATCACCACAATTGCAATAATTGTGTGGTTTATTTGCCTTAACACAGCTCTGTAAGTAGAATGCGATTACCTGATAATTAGAAGAACACATGTAGAATTGCAAATTCACTTGCTACAGAAAGTAAACATTTTATCACACATCACAAGGTCTGTTGAAGGGCGTAATATGATGTGCTTCAGTTTCGTTTAGACCAGACAAAGAAACAGGAATGTACTTTTTATTTCACTGTAGGATGTTGCAGATTTACTCAACTGTAACCTGCTATTATAAAACAAAAAAACTGCTGTTCATCTTGAATAACTAGTCTATTCTTTTTAGACCTGTAATTATCTGCGGACAATGAAGCAGATATTATTATACACAGGTTTGATAGCAGTAATAAAATATACTGTATACACAAATAATTGTTAATTTGAATATCTATTAATGGACTGCTTCTATCCCCTCCTGGTACACTGGATTACTTGGGTAAGTGGAGTGAGAAAGTGAGAATGTGGGGTGTGGAGGAAAGTGAAAAATTCTGCTGGTTCCATGCACCAAAGAAAGTAAATGTTTAAAAAGGGACCTGTGGCTTAAGATTTTTAAATGAAATATGAATAATGTTCATTTTAACATTTGCTACACTATTCCCAAGTTAATGTACATTCAGACTCCACATCATGGCCAAAGAGCTATAATACTGAAAGTACTAACTCTGTGCATATCACTCTTATGGTACAAGATTAAGGGAGTTTGATTGTTGGCCACACAGGACATTGCTGTTCATTTCTCACCACCTCTAGAAGTGGTTTGATTGCTCTGATCAATTGACAGTATTTATAAAAGCACAAAACCAACACTACAACCTTTATTAGCTGCTGTCCATTCACAAGAGAGGGGCACCGAGCATGAATCACAAACGAGACATGCTACGATGGAATGGTACCTATCCATGCAGTTTTATTGCAGTTATGCTAAGTTTTTTATGTACGTCTGCCTATTTGTACATTTTACATTTAATTGATTATTTAAGCCAAGTTTAACATTTCTTTCACTTACTGTAGTTAGATCAGTGTAATGTCAAATCATTTTCATACCTTACACAACCTTCTTGTAGTTTTGGTACACACTAGAATGTGACTGTCATGTTTACATCTACCTAAATGAACCAGAATTTGGTTGTGGGCTTTGGGATCACTCTAGAGATTGAGAGCAACTTCTCCAAAACAAACTAACCTTACAGTTTTTAGCAAGCCATTTATTCTAATGTATCTAGGCTTTGTATGAGAAGAGGCGACACCTTAGGATGGTTCCTTGCCGTGGCGAAACTTTCTAAGGCACTATCAATATAATGCACTACAGTGTAGTGAACAGATGGGACTCTTACCCGGCTGGGACTTCTTGTGATGGAAGGACTGGGGGAGAGTGCTCATACACTGCATTACCATTCCAGGGTGGTGCCTTCTACTGTACAGGAGGAGGTAAAGCACCATGGGCTTGGAGCTTCAGAAATCAACCCTATAGGGGTCCGTGGTCACCACCAGGGAGCACATGAAGAACTACAGAACCCTTTATTGCAGCACTTCCAGGTACACCCAGAACTGCCAGAAGGAAATCATGGGACACCCGGAGCACTTCGAGGGGCTCTATAAAAGGAGCCAAAGTCAGGAGGAAGATGGACAAAACTTTGCCGAAGGAGGAGGAGTTGGACTGGAGGTGGAAGGAGAGACGGAAGAAAAGGCAAAGAAAAAAAGTGCAGAGTGCTTTATTCTGTGCATTGGTAGGAAACAAAAGAAAAGCGTTTCCCACTGTAAAAATAAAAACAAGTGTTGTGCTGGATTTGTGTCTGGTGTCCGTCTGTGTTGAGTTTGGGGAGCTAGTGTGCCCTCTGGTGGCCACAACACACACACCACAAATAGACTAGACTAATAAAAGATTTATCAACTTCTATGAAATTTACCCTTAACCAGCAACCTCAGTTAATAATGCATTTTAAAAAGAGTTCTCTCCAATCTGATCAAAATTTACAATGAAACGTTTATTCTGAAAGCTCCAAACATATCAGCAGACACAAAGGAGGTTGTCCTTTGCTAGTGCAGTCGCAGACCAGTGAGCACATGTAGGTTTGTCTTTCAGCATAAGTACAGTCTTTGGTCCACGGCCAGTGTTTCAATTGTGTCTGCATGTAAATGCAGATTTATGTACATGGCAGGTATAAGTTGGTCTTAAGGCACTAAACACATTAAACCATGCTGCCCAACAGCAAACAACAAAAAGTGTGTGAACCTCAGCTTCTTCACTAAATTATAATTTATGTTTCTGCGTCTGAATTGAGATTAATTTAACTCTAAAATTCCATCTGTGTGAGTCAATGCAAGGGTATGTTACAATGCACTGGCACCATATCCAGAGGCAGTTTCTGACTTGCACATGATAAATTTTTACTACCACAACCCTAGCATTGGATAAGGCAGGTTTGAATATTACAAGTTCAATCAAATCACACATTCAAACCTGACAATTCTCTTTGTCCTAAACATATTTTATTATATCCTCCAAAAACCATCCACTCCAAAACAAGAAGTTCTCTTCGCATTAAAACATTCTCCATACCTTTGAGCATTTCTGGCATGTAACATAACTACACGATTCTTTCATTTAGAGCATTTCAAATAAAAACCATTTTGCACATAATCTGAGCATGATTTTTTATTGAGTGCTACATGGTTTTAATAGATTTTTTTTTTTTTAAATAAATGGGTGTATACACAAATTTACCAGCTCTGAATACTGTGTACTGAATATGCAAAAGACATATAACAAAGTCTAAAGGCATGTTGCATTTCACATTTGCAACTGATCCAATTTCCTCTTAGATGAAACAGCACTTTCAATTTACCTTCAGCTCCAGTATCTGATTGTGTAGCTTCCTTCGGTCCATTTCACCATTGTACAGTTATTCTGAAACTTCAGATAACTTTGCTTTTACACCATCTATCTCCTGGTTAGAAGCAAAACAGCAGAGTTGGCTAAAGAACAACAACTTAAAATGGCTAAGATGCAACTATGGGGAAGGGAAAAAAGGAATAAGGCTAATGAATCATTTAGAGGATAAATTTATTAACTGTTCTTTACAAGAATTAATAATACAATAATTTATTAAAACACAGACGGAGCTAAAAGTAGCCTGTAAATGCATCGTCTTCATCAATTTCAAATCTGCCTTCGATTGCATCGATTGGACCAGTTTGTGGAGAGCCCTAGAGATCGAACATGTGCCGCTGAAAATCATTCATCTTCTTCAAGCATTGTACGACGGCTCAACCAGCAGTGTCCGTATCCGGAATGACATGTCTGAGGAGTTCCCGATCCGAACTGGAGTCCGGCAAGGAGACGTCACCTCGCCGCTTCTTTTCAACATCGTGATCGACGCGATTATGCGAAAAGCATTCGATGGGTGACACGGAGTTCGATACGACGACACAAACTTCTTAACCAATCTGATGTTCGCAGATGACAGCGCGGTTTTCGCCGACACGGATACTGAAGCAACAGACACTGTATGACATTTCCCGCATTGCACAGTCATACGGATTGAGAATCAACGTGGATAAGACCAAAGTACTTACAACAGACGGATCGGAAGCCAGAATTTACCTTGATGGAACTCGAATCGAGCAGGTACCACAGTTCAAGTACTTGGGATCATTGGTCACGGAGAAGAAAGCAGCGTCGGCAGCCGAAGTTCACAGCCGGATCGGCCAGGCAACAGCAGCATTTGCCTCACTCAAGTGGTGCATATGGAAGCGGGCAAATATTACCATCAAAACCAAAATACGCCTATATAGGACGCTGATCCTTCCAATTCTTCTTTACGGATCGGAAACATGGACATTGCTCAAGCCGAACCTCAACAAGCTCGAGGCCTTCCAAATGCGATGCTTGAGACAGATTCTTCGTGTCTCACTCCGCGACCGCCTCCGAAACGAGACAATCACAGAAAGGTGCAACCAACAGGCACCGATCGCGGAGGAAATTCAAAAACGTTGATTAAGATGGTTCGGCCACGTCTGTAGGATGGATGGAAATCGACTACCGCACAAACTCCTATGGAGAAAACATCCTCCTGATTGGAGGATACAACAACAAGCACCGAAGATGACATGGTTGAAACAGGTAGAGAACGATCTAAAGAACCAGCGACTGACAACAATCAAAGCAAGAACTGTCGCAACCGATCGACTAGCATGGAAGAGTGTGGTGAACAGAGCATGGAATCCAGCGGCACCAACAGCAGCGTATTGGCTACGAGGTCGACCCCCTTTCCAAACGCCAGCTATGGAATAAAGAAGAACAGAAGAAGACTCAACCTGCTTGTAGACATCGTTCTCTTCTATCAACTTCTGATTTTGTTCACTTAGTTCCTTCATTTTCTCAATCTCTTGGTCCTAGACAATAAAAAAAGCAGTAAATCTAATTTTCATAAGTAATAGTTAACACTCTAAACACTTAACAATAAAAGATCTAATAGCAATTTCAAATTTGTCCGCTAAAGCATTTTGGAAAACAGGTCTATAATGACCATAAAAGAAATGTATTTGACAACACAAGACAACTACTGCCCTCATCTTAATGCAATAACTGGAAAGAAGGAAAAAGGTCATCATGGATGGTTAAAATCTCTACAAGAATGACAATACATGTCTTATTTACTCTTTGTTGGTTGGTATTTTAGGATTGCAAATTTCACTTTAGGTTTTTTTTTTTTACTCTGTTGTGGTTTCATTATTAATAAGGACAAAACCTTGAAAAATGTATGCACAAATAACTAATAAGGCAAATCAACTCTTTGTAATGGTCTTCACACATTAAGAATTAACTGGTTATAAGATACACAAAACACCATTCAGTCCAATCCTGAACCATTCTCAAAACTCCACAAAACCCAATCAAGCAGCTAAATGCTATAAAAGTTGAGATCTTCCAAAACAAGGCTTTTTGAGGCTCTAAAATACTATAAAGAAACTGGTGACAAAACCTTTCAACTCTGATTCTACTGTGATACCTCAATGGTTCACACTAAACACCTACTTTTTTCTTCTGTCATTTGTCAACACTTTGTTTTCAAGTTAAACAAAACCTCTTTTACACTGTGACAGTACTACAATGGTGTACACTGTACTGTATACTATACCTGTGAGGGACAACCAACAGGTGAAGTGAATAACATTGACTGTCTCATCACAATAGCACCTGTCAAGGGGTGGGACATTAGACAGCAAGTGAACAGTCAATTCTTGAAGGTGATTGTTGGAAGCAGGAAAAACGGGCAAGCATAAGGATCCAAGCGACTTTGACCAGAGCCAAATTGTGATGGGTAGACGACGGAGTCGCAGCATCTGTAAAATGGCAGGACTTGTACTAACCACTACATGCTGGGAACACCCCTACCTGTCAAAAGTGGCCCAAGGAAGGAAGAACTGTTGACAAGATCATTGGCACTCAAGGCTCACTGATGCACATGGGGAGCGCAGGCTAGACCATCTGGTCTTGTGCCCACATAAGAGCTACTGTAACACAAACCGCTGAGAAAACTTCAATACCGGCAATGACAGAAGTGTCAGAACACACAGTGCATTGCAGCTTGCTGCATATGGGGCTGCGTAACTGCAGTCTGATCAGAGTGTCCATGTTGACTACGATCTACTGCCAAAAGCACCTAAAAAGGGCATCAGTGTGTCAGAACTAGACAAAAGCAATGGAAGAAGGTGTCCTGGTCTGATGAGTAATGTTTATTTAGATCATGTGAACAGCTGGGTATATGTTAGTCTTTTAACTGGGGAAGAGATGGCTGCAGATTGCACTATGGGAAGCAGCCAAGCCGGTAGAGGCATTCATGTTTATGTTTGACACGTACCTATCTAAATATTGTTGCAGACCATATACATGCCTTCATGGTAACAGCATTCCCTAAAAGCACTTATTTGCCCTGCCACACTGCAAAAAAAAAAATTTTTGGAGTTGTTTGAGGAACATGACAAACAGTTCAAAGTGTTGACATGGCCTTCACATCCTCCAGGATCTCAGTCCAATCGCGCATCTGTAGGATGTGCTAAAAGACACATGCTTCACTTGAAACATACACAACCTGCTGCTAATGTCTTGGTGCCAGATAGCACAGGACACTTGTCTTGTGGAGTTCATATTTTGACAGGTCAGAGAAGTTTTGGTGGCACGAGAGGGACGTTTTAAATAGCTTGATGTTTAACAGCGTGGTTGTAGGGTTTTTTTTAAAAGATTTGCACTGTGTTTCTTTGTAGTTGTGTATCATACAGCAAATTTTGGTAAGAAACAAGTACTACATAATTAAAATGGAAATCCATATTTTATAATTAAACATCAAGAATGACAAATGTCTAGTTGATACACTGAAGAGAAAAAAAACACTTGTATAAATATAGTAAATGTATATTTTAACAGCAAAAAGCTGTAGTGCATTTAATGATTTTGAATGATTAAAACATAAGTGCATTGCCAATATCAATTGACTAAGAATATACTCTTTGTTATATATATATTATATATATATAACACACACACACACACACACACATACAGTATATATT
Organism: Erpetoichthys calabaricus; assembly: GCF_900747795.2. Classification (NCBI taxonomy): domain Eukaryota; kingdom Metazoa; phylum Chordata; class Cladistia; order Polypteriformes; family Polypteridae; genus Erpetoichthys; species Erpetoichthys calabaricus. Next base: position 280,582 of record NC_041409.2, on the reverse strand, counting down.
GTTAGAGAAATTGTGAAAACTACAGTAACACTTTACATTAAGTGTTCATGATTACACTTGCCCAGACCACGGAACATCTGTTACATAGATGTAATTACACACCCTGTTTTTATTACATTTTCAATGTACAGTTACATCATAACTATGTAAGTACACTTGTTTTTGGATCAGTGATAAATTGTTACATTGTAATTATATAAACTTTGGAATAACAATGACAATTGAGTAATTAACTATAGCGTTACTTTGTATTACACAGTAAGTACGGAGTAATAACTCAGTTACACTGTAACTACTATGTAAGGACCTGTATAAATACAGTGTAATTATGGACTCTTAATGTAAAGTGTTACCAAAACTATTGTTTTTAATTAACCCTGGTTTCAAATAGGTACATTACAGAAAAACAAACTAAATATGACAACTTGTAATTCTATTTCTTTTGTGCCATATGTATTCTGTATAAATACTTCTGTACACATTTTTTTAGTTAAAGTATGTATTTAAGGGAAATTTTACTTAGTTTAGTATTTTATGTTCACTGAACAATAAGCCTGTACAATTTAATTTTGTCAATAATAAAAGAATAGTTAAATTATAAAAATACACTACAGACATAAAACTTCAATATGTCTCATTAGGCAGGAGAGTAGTGTAAAGTTTTTTAAAGGGATAACGAAAAAACGCCCTTGACCCTCTGCAGTTTGCATACCAGGAGAAGGTGGGAACAGAGGCTGCCATCATCTACATGCTACACCGATCCCTCTCCCACTTGGACAGAGGCAGTGGTGCTGTAAGAATTATGTTTCTAGACTTCTCTTGCGCCTTCAACACCATCCAACTTCTGCTCCTTAGGGACAAGCTGACAGAGATGGGAGTAGACTCATACCTGGTGGCATGGATCGTGGACTATCTTACAGACAGACCTCAGTATGTGCATCTCGGGAACTGTAGGTCTAACATTGTGGTCAGCAGCACAGGAGCACCACAGGGGACTGTACTTTCTCCGGTCCTGTTCAGCTTATATACATCGGACTTCCAATACAACTCGGAGTCCTGCCACATGCAAAATTTCGCTGACGACACTGCTATCGTGGGCTGCATCAGGAATGGGCAGGAGGAGGATTATAGGAACCTAATCAAGGACTTTGTTAAATGGTGCAACTCAAACCACCTACAACTGAACACCAGCAAAACCAAGGGGCTGGTGGTGGATTTTAGGAGGACCAGGCCCCTCCATCATCATCATAGGTGACACTGTGTAGAAGGTGCAAACCTATAAATACCTGGGAGTGCAGCTGGATGATAAATTGGACTGGACTGCCAATACTGATACTCCGAGTAAGAAAGGACAGAGTCGACTATACTTCCTTAGAAGGCTGGCGTCCTTCAACATCTGCAATAAGATGCTGCAGATGTTCTATCATCCGTGGCAGAGCGACGGACACTGAGCAGGCTCCTGTCAATAATGGAGAATTCACTGCATCCACTAAACAGTATCATCTCCAGACAGAGGAGCAGCTTCAGTGACAGACTGCTGTCAATGTCCTGCTCCACTGACAGACTGAGGAGATCGTTCCTCCCCCACACTATGCGACTCTTCAAATCCACCCGGGGGGGGTAAACGTTAACATTATACAAAGTTATTATCTGTCTGTATACTTGCATGGTTATCACTCTTTAATTTAATACTGTTCTTTATCAGTGTGCTGCTGTTGGAGTATGTGAATTTCCCCTTGGGATTAATAAAGTATCTATTGGAATTGGCCGATCAAGTAACATGAAATTGTTGATTGGTATCAGCCATCAAAATCCTCATTGGAGCATCCCTATGCAACTGTCTATAACATAAAATCAGTAGGGCTTGCAAAAAAAAAAAAAAATTACCCTGAATGTGGGAATATTAATTGGTTTTAAATGGGGCAGATTTTACCAAATGATAACCCTATAAATCTACATACTGTAGATGACGAGAAGGTTCATAAACATGCCTGATCTGAAATGTTGCCAATTGGGCTTTTATTTGTTAATGTAACTATTGGCTAACAACAAAAAAAAAAAAAGCTCATCCCACTGGCTCCACTTTACTCTTCCCCATTTATTGCTTTACCTAACTTAAATTTGACTAATTTAGGCATTTAAAAATGTACTACGGTATCAGCAGGTTTATAGCTGAAATCAAGCATTGTTTTACTTCAGCTATTAAATTAATCAAATTTCAATAAGCAATACATTTGTACTGTATATGATGCAGAATAGTATTTTGGAATGATATCTAGTATCGTTTCATAAACAAATGTACTACAAATGCATAATAGCAAACAGGACAGTGCTTAAAGCCACACTTCCATCATTTTCCATAGGTCCCAAAACCCAATTGTTTTTAATAAACAGTAAAATAGAGAATTCACAGTTGAGAAGTACCTTTGTACGAGTCTGCTTTGTGAGTTCATGGTAAATTTTTCAAAATTAAGACTTATTTTAAGAGGAAACAACACCACCTTAAAAAGACACAACCATCAACATTACCCTTGCTCTTAGTTGTTCGAGATGTCAGTGGGACTATGTCCATCCATCCATCCATCCATCCTCGTCCGCTTATCCGAGGCCGGGTCGCGAGGGCAGCAGCTTGAGCAGAGATGCCCAGACTTCCCTCTCCCCAGCCACTTCTTCTTCTGGGAGAATCCCAAGGTGTTCCTGGGCCAGCCAGAGGAAATAGTCCCTCCAGCGTGTCCTGGGTCTTCCCCGGGGCCTCCTCCCGGTTGGACGTGCCCGGAACACCTCACCAGGGAGGCGTCCAGGAGCATCCTGATCAGATGCCCGAGCCACCTCATCTGACTCCTCTCGATGCGGAGGAGCAGCGGCTCTACTCCAAGCCCCTCCCTGGATGACTGAGCTTCTCACCCTCTCTTTAAGGGAAAGCCCAGACACCCTGCGGAGGAAACTCATTTCAGCCGCTTGTATTCGCGATCTCGTTCTTTCGGTCACTACCCATAGCTCATGACCATAGGTGAGGGTAGGAACATAGATCGACTGGTAAATTGAGAGCTTTGCCTTATGGCTCAGCTCCTTTTTCACCACGACAGACCGATGCAGAGCCCTCATGACTGCAGACGCCGCACCGATCCCCCTGTTGATCTCACGCTCCATTCTTCCCTCACTCGTGAACAAGACCCCGAGATACTTGAACTCCTCCACTTGAGGCAGGATCTCTCTCCCAACCCCGAGAGGGCACTCCACCCTTTTCCGGCTGAGGACCATGGTCTCGGATTTAGAGGTGCTGATTCCCATCCCAGCGGCTTCACACTCAGCTGTGAACCGATCCAGAGAGAGCTGAAGATCACTGCCTGATGAAGCAAACAGGACAACATCATCTGCAAAAAGCAATGACCCAATCCTGAGTCCACCAAACCAGACCCCCTCCACGCCCTGGCTGCGCCTAGAAATTCTGTCCATAAAAGTTATGAACAGAATCGGTGTAAAAGGGCTGCCCTGGGGGAGTCCAACTCTCACTGGAAACGGGTTCGACTTACTGCCGGCAATGCGGACCAAGCTCTGACACCGATTGTACAGGGACCGAACAGCCCTTATCAGGGGGTCCGATACCCCATACTCTGAGTACCCCCCACAGGATTCCCCGAGGAACATGGTCGAACGCCTTTTCCAAGTCCATAAAACACATGTAGACTGGTTGGGCGAACTCCCACACACCTTCCAAGGTGTAGAGCTGGTCCACTGTTCCGTGACCAGGACGAAAACCACACTGTTCCTCCTGAATCAGAGGTTCAACTATCCGACGGACACTCCTATCCAGAACACCCGAATAGACTTTTTCAGGGAGTCTGAGGAGTGTGATCTCTTGTAGTTGGAACACACCCTCCGGTCCCCCTTCTTAAAGAAGGGGACCACCACCCCGGTCTGCCAATCCAGAGGCACTGACCCTGATGTCCATGCGATGTTGCAGAGACGTGTCAACCAAGACAACCCTACAACATCCAGAGCCTTGAGGAACTCCGGGCGTATCTCATCCACCCCCGGAGCCCTGCCACCAAGGAGTTTTTTGACCACCTCGGTGACCTCAGTCTCAGAGATGGGGGAGCCCACCTCTGAGTCCCCAGGCTCTGCTTCCTAATTAGAAGGCATTTTAGTGGGATTGAGGAGGTCTTCGAAGTACTCCCCCCACCGACCCACAACGTCCCGAGTTGAGGTCAGCAGCGCACCATCCCCACCATATACAGTGTTGACACTGCACTGCTTCCCCCTCCTGAGACGCCGGACCAGAATCTCCTCAAAGCCATCCGAAAGTCATTCTCCATGGCCTCCCCCAAACTCCTCCCATGCCCGAGTTTTAGCCTCAGCAACCACCCAAGCCGCATTCCGCTTGGCCTGACGGTACCTATTAGCTGCCTCCAGAGTCCCACAGGACAAAAGGGACCGGTAGGACTCCTTCTTCAGCTTGACAGCATCCCTCACCGCCGGTGTCCACCAACGGGTTCGGGGATTGCTGCCACGACAGGCACCGACCACCTTACGGCCACAGCTCCGGTCAGCCGCCTCAACAATAGAGGCACGGAACATGGCCCATTTGGACTCAATGTCCCCAACCTCCCTCGGGACATGGTCGAATTTCTGCCGGAGGTGGGAGTTGAAGATGCTTCTGACAAGGGGCTCTGCCAGACATTCCCAGCAGACCCTCACAACACGTTTGGGCCTACCAGGCCAGTAGTAAAGGAGCGTCACTTTTATACATCATACCTTTTTGACAGGTGTTTGTCCCGCCCTCCTTGGCATTTCCGGTACCCATCGTCTGCCACCTGGGTTAATTTGGGTGTTTCCCTGCGCACTGATCTCTGCCTGTTGTCGGGTGCGCTGTTTGATCGGCATCAGCCCTTTTGTCAGTCGTGCGTATGGAAAATGGTCGGCGGCTCTTAGCCTTGATCCTAAAAACTGGGTCTGTTCATCTTTGTGATCCGAACCGGTCCTTCGGGGCCCCTGTAAGGCGTCAAAAGGTAAGTCAGTGATTTTGGGGCGGAGCAGGCATCCTGCTCGTGGCTGCGCACAGCGCCGGGGTGTGTACAGAGAGTACAGAGAGCTTGAGTGACAGACCCCCATGCAAGAGGATGGAAAGGAAAACTTTAGAGAGGCTCTATTACACACCCAAGGAGCCTGGCAGTTTCGGTGGTATTAACAGCTTCTTGAGAAATGTATCAAGTCGTCGGAAAAATGTTAAGCGAAAAAATGTGCTGGACTGGATGAGTGGGCAATACACTTACAGCGTGCACAAACCAGCACGGCTGAGGTTCAAGAGAAACAGAACCATTGTTTCAACGGTCGATGACCAGTGGCAAGCCGATTTGGTAGAGATGTCTTATTACTCAAGATTCAATGATGGATATAAATTTATCCTCACGTGTATCGATGTGCTGTCAAAATATGCTTGGGCTGTGCCATTAAAGGCCAAGACAGGGAAAGAAGTTTCTCGGGGTTTTAGTTTGATCTTTAGACAGGGTCGAGTTCCTAAGAAGCTACAGACAGATCAAGGCAAAGAATTTCATAACACATTGGTCCAAAAACTACTCAGACAGAACAATATTGTACATTTTGTCACGAACAGCGATGTAAAGGCCAGCATAGTAGAACGGTTCAATAGAACCTTAAAGTCCAAAATGTGGAAATATTTTACATATGCCAATACTTTTCGGTATATAGATGTCCTGTCAGACTTTCTGCAGAGTTATAACCACAGTTTTCACTCCACGATTAAAACAAGCCCTGTAGATGTGACTCCAGAAAATGCTCTGAGTGTTTGGAAAACAGTCTATGGCAGGTCAGGGCAAAGAAAATCTACACCGTGCACTTTGAAAATAGGGGATCATGTCCGTGTTTCAAAATTAAAAGGTGTATTCGAAAAAGGCTATGAGCAGTCGTTTACAGATGAAATATTTATTATCGTGGACTGTTTAAAACGGATCAAACCTGTCTACAAACTAAAAGATTATGCAGGTGATGAAATTCAAGGGACGTTTTATGCAGAAGAGTTACAAAAAATAAACCCCGATGCTAACCAGGTATACCGCATCCAGAAAATTCTAGCCAGTCGTGGGCGTGGTAGAAACAAGGCACTGTAAAAAATTATTTGTTGGTGTAACTTAAAAAAATTATGTCAAGTGGTAACAATCAATTGAATCAATTTTTCTCAACGAATATTTTTGTATAATATTAACCCATTTTTTTGTGTCAGGTCAACTTATCAATGTTTAACCAAAGAAAGAATTTAATTTGAGGAAATGTAATTTCTCCCACTCAAAAAGTGGTATTTCCTTTGAATAAAAAACTGAAAATTTTAACTTTATGTTAATTAAATGTTTTTTTAAAGTTAACTTATAATTTAAGTTTCATTCAACATATTTTTTTTAATTGAGCACATTTCATTAGAATGCCTCAAGAACTAACCAGCAATTGAATTAGTTTCCTTCCAAGTAGTTTTGTTGTTTCACAAACATAAATGAAATGCAGAAGACATAATAGCAAAACACTTAGATTTATTACTGAATATTTGCAACACAAAAATCATAATTTTTTGGTCATTTTCATAACATGTTCTGTATTAAAAAATTTACAGAGCAAACATTACACACACACAAATAATGTTTTTACTAATTATATTTAAAACATCTATATGAAAAATTATATATACATATATTAAATAAATACATTATATTTTATATATTACATAGTATTCTACATACAGTATATGCAAGCTTTATACAAAATATCTATATGAAATTATATATACATATATTAAATACACCTTATATTTTATACATTATATAACATAGTATACATAAAATGTGTGTGTGTATATATTATACTTTACATAAATGTTGTATTATATAAAAATAAGAACTCAACCTAACACAGACTAAGTAACAATAATTAAATAAACAATTTCACATTTTGAACACACACACACACACACATACATACATACATACATACATACAACCAATTGAACAATTTACCAAAGATTCAAGTAATGCAATGCAAATTCAGTTTAGTTAATTCTGTAATTTTTTTTTGAATAATAAACTTTCAAATGCTTTATTAGACTTAGTGCAATGAATGTTCTCTTTCAAAACACTAATTAGAAGAACTAAAACACAACTATAACCTTGGTTAGGGAGATCAATACAAAATATCACAGGAGTTTAAAGACAAATTCAAAAAGCAACAAATGATATTCTACAAATAAACTGCTTTGTGGTGTAGTCTTAAAACTTGGACATAAATACATTTATCGCCAAATTAATCTCAGCTGAGAAGCTTACTGCTTAGGTTCTGCACGCTGGGAGATTTCTTATTTCCCTCCAGTTCCATAAACACTTTTTGGAAAACTTCAAAAGTGAGTTTTAACTCTTTAGGGTATCTAAGATTTATTGCATACATTAGACCAAACAATATTGGACAAGCTGCTGCAACAGACTGTAGTCCATTTAACACCTCTACACCTTCAATAACAATGGCAACTTCTTTAGGTGTGTGAAAGGGTCCTTCACCCACTTTACGGATGACAAATATGGCCATTTTGAGTGTCTTCATTTCTCTTTCAGCATCATCTCCTAATGTATCCTAAAATTCAAAGATAAAGATGCACAAATACTCATCCGTTATGAGATAGTGAACTTTGACATAGATAAATAAACCCTAAGAACCATTAAAGCATTGAATGATAATGTCTTATCAGTGTCATATAACAAATATGTTCAAAATGCCAAACTATAAAGCAGTATATCTTGCACAAGTGACTATACAGAATATTACGTCAGAATTGTGACTGAACATACTGTGAAATTTAATAGTAAAGGAAGAAACACAAATCTCTGTTAATAAACAAATAGCATAAATATACAGTATAATGTTAAATTGCACACTAAGACTTACCAGATATTCTTTGATAAGATCCTTGTCATCCTCACCAAGGTAAATAATAAGTGACCTCAGCACAAACTCTCTTCTGATGTTTACATCATTTTTCTGGATGCAAAAGTACACATTTATTAATATTCACTGACCCAGACAATTATTTAAAAAAAAAACAAAAAAACACTAAATTCATGTGGGCAAAAAAAAAAAAAAAAAAAAAAAAATGCCTAAGAATTCAAGATCGCTGCCTCAATGCAATTAGCAAATGTAACATACCTGATCTACGGCTTGAAAGAAACTGGCAGTCTTATAGCGGGCAGCTCCTCCTTTATGTCTTATGATGCTTGTCAGTTTATTGGTATATTTGTCCAGCTGTGCAAGAAATTTGGTCTGGAGAGGGATTGTAGTAATCCGCAGAAACTCAGCATTAATCTTAGAGGAAAAAGATTAAAGTTAAAGAAATTAACTAACTTCAAAAATTCAAATATTTTTAAAATAAAACACTTTCAGGGAAAAAAAGTTACATACATACCTCATTCACTTTGAAAAGTGCAGATCTTCTATCCACAGCAATACCACAGTCCTTACATTTCCACACTTCCATATTTATTGTTTTGCTGAGAAAGAGAAAGAGAGAGATACAGGAAAAAATATACCTCACTGCTTGAACTCTGTCCACCTCTCACATTTCATATCATTATTTAAAATAGTAATGAATTTGTTTAATTTTGTTCAGTTTTTATGTTATGCATCTTCACTGATTGAAAGTGCTGGGTTCTAATCTCAGCATGGTCACTGTCCATGTGGAATTTGCATGTTCTCTCCCCGATACCAGATTGGGTTTTTTACTAATATTACCAAACACATGCAGGGATAGTAAACTATCTACTGTGTGAGTGTGCATGAACAAGCCAAATGAGCAGCTATGTACTGACTTGTTGCTGACATGTTCTGCCTCCTCATGACCTTGAAATAAATTAAGCAGGTTAGAGACTTTTATATTATTTTAGATGAGGTGTTCTTTTGCCCTTGAGATCAGCAGAACCCAAATATGGCACAACTCTTGGGGCCAAACTGAGTCTAGATACAAACTGGTAGGTTTAGAACAGCATATCAAAGTTTTACACAGAAAGTATGTTTTAAACACTTTTTAAATTTAGTAAGGAATTTCAAACTTGCCACTGAAAACTGCAAACAATGGCACCAAACAGGCAAATTCAAATCTGGAGACCCTGTAGTCGAGAGAAAAAAGAAAGTATGCTTAATCAGTCATCTACACTTTGACAGATAACCACCATAAAATCAAAAAAGCAGAATAACCTTGTTAACTGTATTAAAGAATTCCTCCTTTCACTTTCTAAAGTAGACAACTGAGTCACGTCAGCTATTACTGAACATTTACAACTATAGTCTATTCAACATAAATGAGTTTGTAATGTTATTGTCACTATACTCTAATACCAACACCAATACGTCTGTGACTGCGACAACCAAGTCAGAAATTTTCTTTTTAATTTTTTTGCTTTAAAGTCATTATAGTGTGTGTTCAGTCCAAAGTGTCTGTGTATCTGTATTTATTTATGTACCCACCTTTTTACTTATCTAACGGTTTATATATTTATTTATTTAAAGAGCTTCAGTAAAAAGCCAAATTTTCCCCCAAGGACAAATAAAGTTCTGCCTATCTATATTCATCATGACCTGATGAACTTCTAATTTTATTTTTTATTACTGGACACATGCCATCTCTTAATGCTTTTTGTATAATTAATTTATATGACAGATAATTTTCTCAAAACAAAAATAATGTTTTGATTACATTTTAATGTAATCAACCTAGAATGGTCAAGGCAATAATATATGCCCATGCTTTGTCTAAAAACTTATGATATTATTGTATTTAACAATATTGGTACTATATCTGCATAATACTTAAAACCTGGGTTTGCAATTACTACATACGGTCATTTTTCAATTTCAGCCTCTGACAAATTAAGAGGGCAACCTCATTAACCCCAAACAACTCGTCGATACAGAATATGCATATCAGCGTGGTAGATAGTGAAACGGGGATACCCCAACCCTCTACGAAAGCATATTAGGGCCACGATGAAGAAAAAAAATATATGTCGAGAATAAAGTCGACATGTTGGCTTTATTCTCGACACATAGTTTTTGTCTTCTTCACTGTGTCCGTATGTTTTTTTTTTCTTCACCGTGGCCCTAAAACGCTTTCGTAGTAACCCCACCACACTTAAAGAAAAAATTGCTTGTAATCGCGAGTGTGGAAAAAAAGCCGACACAACAGCACCGGTTAACACTGTATACAGTGTTATACACCTTAAATGATACGGCATTATCGATTCAGTCTAAATAATAAACTGCATTTTGCACGTTATGGCACTTAACTTCAATAACGATGATGATTAATTACGTTAAAGCTTCATAAAAACCCATTAGAATGTGCTTCTTAACTTGAACGTTGTACTCTCAGAAACGAGGGTATGCAACAAAGTAAAAGTAATTTATATTTTGTTCATGTCAGTCCAAAAAAATGAGGCAATTACAATGATTAATTAACAAATATAACTTCACAATACGTTATCATTTACAAGCGAGGTATTTTGCAAACATTACAAGAATATTTCACATTAATGGCGTCGCAGACATAATCTTCTGTAGTTACACTGTAACTTATATCACGGCTCTCCTTTGACAGTGAATATCAAATACTCACAGTTGTAGGGAAAAACAAACAAACAAAAAAAACTTACCTGATTTTGAACTTTATATCACTCCAAATAATCGTGCAATGTTCCACAAACTCTTTCTACGCTCGTCTTGAAATCAGAACTCGAATGGCGCCAACCGCAGCAAACTGCACACTCGTTCTTGAACTCTCACGATATGAGACTATTGCATCAGACATTCTATCGTGTACTGCGCAGGCGTCAGAAAATTTACAAAGCGATTTTTTTGCGTTAGATTAAATGGAACAAATAACATTAAGCGACAGCAAGGTTTTTCAATTTGAAGTAATGCAAAAAAATTACGTTAGGTGAACAAACTTATTAATATAGTTCATTGCAAACAATAAAATCACCTTAAGTCAAAAAGAGCATGTTTTCTCTTTTTACAGTGTGTATTGGTAAAATGGCTTGGCTGGGACAAGAAATTTAACAGTTGGGTCAAGGCTTCAGAAGTGAAAGACATAAGAAGTTGAGAAAGCAAGAAAAAAAAAAAAAAATGTCTACATTCAGAAATGGCTTTTATGTGACACTGCCGAGTAATTCATCGGCCTGGACTTTTCCCAACAACATGATAGCATCATTCACCGTTCAGCTAGCCAAGACAATAGAACTGTCCAGAGACTGGGAAGTGGCGTTGGTGGAACTGACATACCCAAAAACGTTCAATTCCATCACTCAACCAACACAATTTACGCTAATGAATGAGGAAACAAGATCAACAAAATGGACATACACTTTAAACAAAGGCTATTTCAGGAATATTGAAGCATTGTTGTCGGAAATGAATCATGTCATTAATACCAACCCGTCATCACCTAAGGCAATACTTAAATACAATCCTGCCAGTAGAACCGTTCGCCTGATTAGTGATAAAAGCATTTTGCTCCAAGTGTCCAGCGAGCTGTCTTACATTCTCGGGTTTGATCATGATAAGCCGTCTCACAAGTCACCCAACTCGGCAGATATCACAGGTGGTTTTTCCACCATGTTCGTGTATACAGATATTATCGAACCACAACTTGTTGGAGATACGCATGCGCCATTACTGAGATGTGTAAACATAAAAGGTGAAGACGGTGCAAATGTCACCATATTTTTTGAAAAGCCACACTACCTACCACTCACCGTGCAAAGCTTCAATACTATAAGGATTGAAATTAAGACGGACCAGAATAAACCAGTTCCGTTCCAGTATGGTAAAGTAATAATCAAGTTGCATTTTCGTCCAGCAAGATCTATCAATTTTTAAACATGCTTGTAACAAAAAACTATGGAGATCCACGCACCTACGCATCTTATTACAAGATACAAGCTGGCAATGGACTACCAGGGTTTCATGGTCTCCCTGTCCAGTACGGTGGTGGTATTGGTGGTATTTTTAAAGCTCTCTTCAGAAAAGCAGTGCCTCTGTTTAGGCGTGGGCTAGAAATTGCTAAACCTCATGTCAAGTCTGCAGCGAAAAGCATTGCTAATGATGTCATGAGTCACGTGGCAGGTGCTGTAATGAATAAAGTTGCAACACCCCAACAAGAAGGTTCTGGTATGATTGTTATAAAGAGAGGTGTTAAAAGAAAAAGACACACACCCCATCTAGCACTGCTCGGGACATCTGCACGGCCCAGGAAGAGAGCAAAGAGGAAAAAAGCTCGACACCCTGCCAAAAGAAAAAGAAAGTCAACCAAGAGAAGATCCAGAACTAAGCAAAATTCTAGTGATATATTCTAAACATGGCTTTTGTACACTGTGCGTCAGATGAATGTGCAAAATCGGAACTGGACGTATTTCAGCTGTCACCAACACAAACCAGCATTGAAAAAAGCTACTATGCCGAAGTGCCGCCTCTCACAGCATTGTCAGAAAATGCCCCACTTGAGTTTTCGATTGCCGGAAATGATCAATACCTGGACCTCAACAACACACTCCTCTACTTAAGCTGTAAAATACATAAAAATGATGGAACAACTCTGGCCGCCGATTCACGTGTTGCCCTTGTAAACTACCCGATTGCTTCTTTGTTCAGTCAGGTGGACATCACCGTCGGAGACAGATTGATCAGTCACAGTAATAACTGTTACCCATATCGAGCGTTTATCGAAACCGTACTAAATTACGGAGACGAGACCCTGAAAACACAATTTTCAGCTGGACTGTTCTATAAAGACACACCCGGTCACCACGAAGCCACTGCACTGGATGGCCCAAATTTGGGGTTCAATAAAAGGGCTGCTTACATGTCCAGAAGCCACAGGGTTGATTTATTGGGTCACATCCATGCAGATCTCTTCTTTCAAGAGAAATTATTAATTAATGGGGTTGATGTAAAACTAAAGTTGGTGCGAAATAAGGATGACTTTTGTCTGATGAGCAATGGTGATCAATTTAAGGTCAGCATATTATCAGCATCATTATTTGTGAAAAGAGTTCAAGTCAACCTGGCAGTCAGACTGGGTCATGCTGAGGCCTTGATGACCAGCAACGCAAAATACCCAATCGACTGGGTTCAAATGAAAGTGTTCAGCATACCTACCGGTAGCCGTGTCTGCAACCAGGAAAACCTGTTTCTGGGACAGCTGCCCAAATTGGTTGTTTTGGGATTTGTTGACAATGCAGCTTTCAGTGGCAGCTTTACACACAAGCCCTTTAATTTTAAACATAACAACATCAGCTTCATGGCTCTTTACCTGGATGGAGAGCAGATACCCAGCAAGCCTCTGCAGCCTGATTTTGCTAGTGGACACTGTGTCAGAGAATATTTTCAACTGGTGGAGACCGCTGACAAGAGGATGAAAGATAAGGCCCTGTTAGTTGATCGTGAAGAGTTTGCTAAAGGCTATTCACTTTTTGCATTCAACCTAAGCCCTGATATGGAATCAACAGGACACGATTCACTCATCAAAACAGGCAACCTCAGGGCCGAAATAAGATTTGCTCAACCGCTGCAAGATACAGTGAATATGATTGTGTATGCAGTTTTTGACAACATCATTGAAATTAACATGCGTCGGCAAGTTATTTACGACTACAGTTAAGCCGTAGACACGTTCAGACATGCAGCCTCTCGACACGGAGCAGCTCAGGACCGCCCTTGCATCAGGGCCGCTGACACGCATCCATTTTCTGGATGTATTCCCTTCAGATCAACTGCCCATGGAGAAGTTGGTTGCCAGACCTCTGTTTATGATCGTAAACACAGATCCCCATGATAAACCCGGAAAGCACTGGATTGCCATTTACCTTGCAAATCATGGAAAAGCTGAATTTTTTGACTCGTATGGAATCCCCCCAGATTCTGAAATATTTCCCAAAGTTATTATGAAATTTTTGAAGATTAATGCTAACTGCATCACTTATAACAGTATTCAGTTACAGGAGTTTTTCTCAACCAGTTGTGGTCACCACTGTGTTTTTTATCTGAATCAAAAAAGCAAAGGACTTACCATGAACCAAATATTGGACTTGTACCCAGGAGATGTTCGTCTAAATGACCAGATGGTTGTTAGATATTTTCATCAAATAAAAAAGGGACAAACTGAAAATATGAAACTGGATATGTTTACCCAGAAATCAGAAATAAGTCAGTCGTGTGTTTGCTTTTGCTGAATATTATATGCAAAATATTATATGCAGAAAAAAAAAAAAAAAGATGTTGCAACTATCTGTATCCCCTTATTTGAAAATAAATAAATAAATGAGATATTAACCAACATAAAACGTGTCTGTGGTCATTATAGTGAATAATCCAATAATCAGACAGATAAAAAAAAAAAAAAAGGGTCTGTTTGTATATATATATATGTATATATTTTATTTATTTTTAAATGTTCACATGGTAATAACACACAGTGTAAAAGCATTTTTCACACAGTTAACAGAATCATGATACAATCAAACAAACGAAATCATCTAAATGAAAATAATAGTGATAATACACACTAATAAACTGTATATAATATATGCAGCTTACTTATTTTTCAAAGCCTTAACACAGGGTGTAAAAGTATTTTCACAGCTTCATGATACAATCAAACAAACAAAATGATCTAAAATGATAATAACAATAATAGCAATAGTACATACTAATAAACAGCCATATTAAAACACTATTTTTCTACATTTATTTTTGAAACACTTTTATTCATACTGTGAGCCATGTGTGTTTTTTTAATAGTTGACTTTTTCTAAAGACTGGGCGTTTTCTGATCTGTCTAACCAGCCTGGGTGTTTCAGCTACTGAACCGGAGGCCCTGTCCGGCCTTGTTGGAAAATCACGTGATACAGGAGGACGAAGCTGTTTACGGCTGGCTTGAAGCGCATTGGGGTAATTTTTAATCTCTTGAAATAAAGCCCGAACACCCAAGTTCGGAAAAATGGACCCGGGCACGTTAATTTCGGCCATAGCGTTAAAGAATAAATCCCAACCTTTTGGTTTTCCACTCTTATTTAGTGTCCCTGTCTGCGTGGCGAACTTGATCAGATCAACCATATTTGTGCCAATAACGGGTGTGCCTTTATATAAAAATTCTCCTCTTTCATTCCAGGACGTTGTGGTCGAGTTTTGTGTCATTTTCCGAATTAGCATTTCCGTATTTTTACGGTGTCTCTGAGAGACGGCATCCAAAACGTCTCGTATGACAACATCAACCCTGTCTGTGGTCGGTTGCAATGCGGGGGTCTGGTGTGGCGCTTCAGTTTCTGGTAGGATGAGAGTCAATGTAGACTTCTGTGATTCCCGTTGTCTCAATAGACTCAGATAGCGCTGCAAAGTGTGAAAATACAGTTCCAGTTTTTCATTCGGTGATAGGGCACTATTTTGTAAAATACTTCTCATCTCATGGTCAAGCGTTTGCATAGTGTTTTTTGTCATATCTGTTTCTTCACCGGCATATGTTTTGATCTGCTCCAGTTGTTTTTCTGGTACAAGGTACATTTTCTCAGCGTGCTCCATTTTTACCGATTTGCAATTAGACCGGTGAGTAAAGGAATCGCTATGCCAAGTAGTTGGCCGATAAATCCACCAGACTGATTTATAATACGTTTCTTTCGTTTAATGGCAACTTTTTTATTGCTCAGATTTTTTATAATAATGCGTTTCTTTTTAAGAATGCCGATCTGTCTGGAATTTAATGGTAGGCTACCCTTAATTGCATTTAGCGCAATTTCACAAATAGCCAGAATTAAATCATCAGAAGCTGCACACAAAATGGACTTTCTCTGCTTTGGTTTTGCCTTTATAAGCAATCGCATGAGTTGTAAATTTCGTTTAATCCTGGAGGACATGGTGT
Source organism: Erpetoichthys calabaricus (assembly GCF_900747795.2). Taxonomy (NCBI): domain Eukaryota; kingdom Metazoa; phylum Chordata; class Cladistia; order Polypteriformes; family Polypteridae; genus Erpetoichthys; species Erpetoichthys calabaricus. The sequence goes on along the minus strand of NC_041409.2, from coordinate 264,627 downwards.
TCGGGAAGATGTCTTTTATAAAATGACACAGGGGCCGCTAAAATCACATTTTTTTATCCTTTGGGTTTTTAAACACGTAAGCCACCGGGCGCTGCGACGGGTATATGGATGCCCTAAGACGAAACTCGTCGGGCGTATTAGTATTTAAATCTACCAGTAGAAAGCCAAAGGCTGACTTAGTTGCATCCTCATAAGCTTCCAGGAAGTAGCGCCACCTTCTGGGGTACATCTGACGGGCCAATATTGATATCTGTTGCCTGTCTCTGGGGTTCTTAAACAAAACAATGTATTTTGCATTTAAAGCTATAGTACGGCTCTGTTTTCCCTGGCAAAAAAGATTCTGCACAATATAGATTACGCTCAGATTTCTATGATGAACATACTTTGTGAATGCCAATTCCAACTCATTACTTTTACAGGCTGATTGCATGAGGTCATCGACAACCACCAAGTTTACTTTAGCACGGGGCAACAACGTGTCGTCATTTAGAGAGTCCGGGAGACCTTCGACAAATTTTATACATCTGAATTTTTTCATCAATTCTGTATAGAGAGGTTGCCAAACGGAATAACAATACAGGATATTTTGAGGTTTGTGTGACATCATCTCCGTCCCGGATTCTAACAATGTTTTCACAAAAAAAGATTTCCCACAGTTGCTCGGCCCGCTTAAGATACAGGAAAATGGGTGTTGTAAACGAATGTCCATTATTATTTTATTTTACTATTATTATTTTTTTTTCTCAGTATCAATAGCCAACAGGTAACGACGTAAAATGTTTAGTTAATACACGCTTGTCATATACAACTTGCTGTGTTTTTTTTATTTTTCTGGTTTCTATATGCCAGTTGCGTTTCACCCTGACAATGCCAATATCTTCGATTTTAATATTTTTATGTTGTGAACACCCATTTATATTTTCTGCATACTCAAAAACCAGTTCTTTCAAGCTTTCAAAATTCACCTTTTCACAGTTCTTAACATTCAATGTTATACCTTTAACTTTTAGACAGGTTTCACCGTTTGATAACTTGTAAGCATAACTTTTCGGGCCACTGCTTACAAATTCTGTGATGTATTCATTTGTTGGAAGCTCGCTCGTCAATTCTCCTAAATAGCAACCGGTTTCTGGGTCCCACTCGTTTGCTCTGGAAATATAAAGAATTGAATCCGTGTCATAGTATAGTATTCTTTCGTTCAGTTTGTGTAAAAGATTATACAATTCTAATCTTGCATAAGCTGTAGTAAAACTCGCAATAAAAATGTTAACATTGGAAGGTGTACTGTAACGATCTTTATCATATGTCCAAGTCACACACGCACATTCATCATCAATAAAATCACAAGTAGACACCTCATAGTTTGGGGCGAAAAGTAATTCAAACAGTTTTTCCGGGTCCGTAACTACAGATGTCCGTGGCAAATTAGGTCTTTGTGCAAACTTACCCCACAAGGAATTTAAAAAAAGTTTTGCAATTTGTCTTCGGGCCGGATTTTTTTTTAATCAGGTGCTCACTTAATTGTACACCTTCCTTTTCATAAAACATGGACACATACAGTTTACACTGTTCTGTGTTTAGACAGCTCTCAGGATAACCCGACGATTCTTGCTTAGCTTTTAAATGGGCATTAATATACTCTGAAAAAAGTTCAGTAGAGCTTTGTTCAAAGTGCCATATCTCATAAATGCTTTCAATTCTGTAACCCTGCTATACGGCTGCAAACAATTCCGGTGTTGTCCAGCAACCGGTTATCGCTCGTTCCTCGTGAGAGTGTGTGCAGGGACGCTGCTGCTGTGACACAGCACAAGTATAACAAAGCATAAAATATAATTTTTTGTTTATTTTGCATGGCAAAACAGGGAATACAAGATTTCTGGGTGGATACACCCTCACCCAGGCTAATCCAAAATACGTTTCTAACGGTCCAAAGTCCTTATAAATAATTTTTGGATGACCGATTGGATATCTTTTGGTTTTATTCACATATGGATATAAACTCGTAAAATCATAGTAATGGATTTTTTCACCAGCGCAAACCTTGTAATATAAACGTGCTGCATTTGTTCGTCCGCCAAAGAGAGATTCCCGAGGGTTCAAAGCCTCTGGGAGTCGTGCGGTTTTCAGGAAATTCTGCACACTGGTGTTTTCACGAACCATTTGTCGCCAATTATGTTCCCAGATTTGATGCACCTGAAAACCCTGCATTTTTAAGTAGTGAACTTTTTCCATAGTTCTTGAATAAAGCGAACCGAATGACGTGTTTGTAACACTATTCCATGATTTTTCATTATAACAGATATTACACCCGTGACAAAAACAACCGTTAAATTCAAATGCCATCTTTATGCCGTTATTTTCGGCATAGCCGTCTAGATAATATTTTCCAATACGCATTTCACCTCCGGGTTTTAGCGCGTGCCGAATATCTAGTTTATCTTGGGCCTCTAAATACATGATCCATTGAATGGCCGGTGTAGAGTAGCGCTTCTGTATTCTGTGATAACTGTCTTGTAACGGCAAAGCTATGGTTTGCTCACGCAAAAATGTAAGTCTAAACATTGCCATACAAACACTCGCTAAAGTAACATATTGAAAAGGATCAATCGATAATATTTTGTATTTGATCTGAAACTGCTCGTCTAAATACACCTTTGTCGTTTTGGTGATCTCCATAACCTCTTGTCTGAACAAAATACAAGCCGACCTTAGAATCTCTACATCTAAGCGACAGTACATTTTTAATTCCTTTTGAAAATCAAATGCGTCATTCTTGTGATTAGAATACCATAAAAGAAATTCTTTCTTTTCGTCTGGCATCATACTTTCCACACCATAAAATTCTACAGCCGGTCTAGGCCCGACATAATTTTGGTTCTCAATCGTGTTAAAAAAATGAGGAAAGTATCCTTTAGCCCCTTTAAAACCCAAAGCCTGCGGTAATTTAGACAATTTTGATGCTAAAAAGTTCAAAGAGTCTATGAATCTGATGTTTAAACCTTTCACCGTTATCGACATGATTTTTCCACCGATCGTTAACAAATCCATTTTCATTTTTTCTTTTATTAATTGACTAATTACAAAATAACTGTCATAGGATTTTGCATTGTGTGCAATAAAAGTGTAATTCTTAAACTTACTATCTATAAAAGTTGATATAAATCTTTCAACACAATCGTTTCCGGCAAATTCCCAGCTTGTGTTACCATCCATGTGTAAAGCGTATATGTAATTCGGTTCGTGTATACCCGTGTCTTGCCGACATTCAAAATCATAAAATATATATTTTTTTGACACAGGACTCTTTAATAACGGTTGCATATAACATAAGTGATTGTCGCAGCTTGTGATTGTTTCTTTACAATGAGGACATAGCCTCGGTTTGCAACGGTGTGTAAGCTCTGTATAACACTGACAGTAAGTACAGTATTCTTTCCACTGGCATGCTTGTTTGTTTTGGTGTCTCTCATGGCAATCGTTTGATTGACAGATGATTTTGCATATCCGGCATCTGGTTAAACAGCCTGTTACTTCAAAGCAGGAAGCATCATGGCAGGCCTTGCATGTATTGGCACAAACATGGCGATCTTTGTGAGAATAAGCAGCATGGCAAATTTCGCAAAAATAATTAGCCCCGATAAATTTCTTCACGTTTAAAATCCCATAATAATGCTCATTGTGTAAGAGTAGGAAAATCACTTTAGAGTTTGGAGGCGTAGGACCCGTTGTGAAGTATTTCCACGTACTCTCATGCATGTATAGTACCTTTATAGAAACATCTAATAGACGCTCAAATTTTTCTACATCTGAAAAAGATATTTTCTTGTCATCCGAAAACCCCAATTGTTTATGCATTTGTCTAGCTTTTTGCAGAATGCAGCTATCCGGTTTTCCTTTCCGACTGAGTAAGCGGATGACAGCGCCTGCAAAACATAAATTACCCCGATATGAGAAATCTACTAATAGACGTCGTTTAGTATTAATAATTTTACTGAAGAGTAATGTGTTAATTCTAAGTCTTGCACCACCACGCATGTTTTTCACAATGGTTACTACAAATCGGAGAGAAGAATCTGTAATAATTTCTGTATTACTTTGCAGCATCTGAGACACGTAATTTAAAAAGCCTGTGGCATCAAAGCTGTCTAGATTCTTTTTTTGGGAATAAAGATTGTTTTGCAAACTCGGGGAAATAAGTCGCAATTGAACAAAATCACAAGGTGCAATATTCGGGGATAATGCATCTAAAAGACCCTGAATACTTTGATGGACAATGTTTATGGCCTGTGTATAGGACTTAATCCTATCCAAATCGATAAAACGGAATTCATAGTTATGCTCTGTAGCTCTAAACCTTTTCATCTGTCTTTCGGATTCCCTTACAATTTCAACATGTGCGTTAAGAGCCGAAGAATCTGTTTGGTCTCTTGTTCTATTAGCCCTAGGACCCCGGGTACATTTCAATCGCCTTTTCTGATAAGCAGACAGCCGTTTGTATTTATTTTTGATCTTTCTGATCATATTTAAAAATGTGTTACTAGCTTTCATTTTAGCTTGCCTTAGTCATATAGAATTTGTACCAGAACCGGTACCCAGACTTGTGCAATCTTTTAAGATCACGCTTTCCAGTCTATGCAGCCTTTGGTAAGCTGTCTGAAGTTCAACTACCGGTATGTGCTCAGAATCAAAAATGCCTGAGATACAGGTCAGAAGATATTTCTTTAAAATATTACTCTGAGGACATAATATCTCCTCGATAAAGGCTGATAAAAACTATATACCTTTACGTCTATTGCTAAATGAATTAATAATTCTAATAGCACACATCAGCCATTTCTCGATTAAATGATGCACACGGCTATCAACTTTATCATCTGAATGAATGGTTTTTCCAGACTTGGTTGTTGCTTTCTCTGTTTTCTTTCCTTTGGAAATGCTACCAACGGATTGCCCAAAATCTGAAAAAAAATTAAATCAACCACAATCTTAATAGCTATATAATATAAATATGGATACGTACAACAATTCATTAAGCTCGCCGAATTAAAAGGGCCCCGCGAAATAGCGACACACACCCAATCTTTTCATCTATACAGTTTTGCTCATTTTCTGAGGCCTTTGGACGGCAAAGTTCTTATCAGTCGGGTGCACACAGGGCTAAGCAAGGTTAGCAGTCTACGTCAGGGCGTTGGTCAGCAAAGTTCTTATCAATGGCTTGCACACTGGGTTATGCAAGCCTGGACCACTATCCGTGTGTTGCTCTTGCCTAACGCTAGGGTACATTGAGCGCTATAATAATAATAATAATAATAATAATAATAATAATAATAATAATAATAATACATTCTATTTATATAGAGTCTATTCCATGCAGAAAATATAAATAAATAAAGAAAATATAAATAAATAAAGCACAAACACATACAGGCTGACCCCTGAAGATCACAGGTGTCCTTATTGTCTGTGATGTGAACGCCAAATACATACACACTCTAGATTTTGATATTAACAACAAAATTTTATTTTTTCTTATTTTCATACCTGTAGGTTGCCGAGGTGCCGTCACACTTCCTAATAAGGTGGTTGCAACTCGTCTTGGCGGTTTTGTGGTGGCTTTTCTCGGTGAGACTGTCGTTAATCGAGATTCAAGCAATTTCTCACGTGCTGAAATATTGTTAAAAATAATAATAAGGTGGTGGATGTATTTTTATTATTAACAGTGTACATACAAATATCCTTATAACCTTTAAGGTGTAAACCAATAGGTTTTTTTTTTTTTTTTCACTAATTATACGTGTATATATATTATACAAATCTTACCGGACGATTCGGTACTAATTCTATGTCGATCGGAAAGCTGAGCATCAAATTCAACCGAATCTAAGAAGCGAGCCATAATGTTCCAGGAATGCAGAATGCTCAAGTCAGTTATATATTAGGCTGATAACCATCTAACATTAATCAAATATTATCGTTTATAAACACACGGTGAAAACGTAAATAAAAATATTCCATGGAATTTTATCATTTTATGTCATGTATCAGGGTACCTCTAGAATGTTCCAACGTTATCACTTATAGACAGCCGGTGAAACGTATATTCCAATGAATTTTTTTATCAAATTTTATTCTATGGGTGCCTCTAGAATGTTCCAAGAAGGCCCGCGGGGTCAAGTACACACGACTTATCTCAACGATCGGCAACAGATGTTAATTTTGTAAAGAAACCTAGAATTCCATTTTACCATTTCATTTATGACATATCATATCATAATAATATACAGAATTTAAAAGTACATGTCCCAATTTTGCTCTTCGGCTCGGATGCGAACCCTGATCTGATGGCTTAGAAAATGACAGCTCTGCGTGCAGCGCTACAAGGTCAACATACGTACCAAAATGCGCCGGTTCTTTTTTTTCTTATTTTAAGGCACAAGTTCATCATACCATGGGTTAAAAAGACTAATGAAACGTGTACACACCATCATGACTTATATATACATAAATATTAACGCTTTATCGGTTTTTTTTTTTATTATTTATCATACAAGACTGCCTGCCCTGGCCTGTCTTACCAACTTATAGGCCTATCATAAATTAAATGGCACGTATTAAAAATGACAACAAGAGCATTTCATTTTACCTTTAAATTATGGCTCTATAATAGCATATCACAACGTAATGCACAATCATGATAATATACACAATTTAAAAGGACATGTCTTACTTTGCACTTCTGCTCGGATGCGCCGTGAAATCTCCTGGTTTAGAAAAACAACCTCCCGAATAACCGAAGCATTATTGTATGTGTTACAATATTTTTGTCTGTTGCTGTTTAATCCATATGCTAATACATTTTCCATAGACAGAGTCGTTCGTACTTTTTTGACAGCAACGCCATGTTGCCTTCAATCCATACACATTTTACACTCCCGCCAACAGGTCTGTATCCTGATTGGCTGGCATGAACATGGGACGGGCTCGTTGCAGTCAGCGCATGCCCGAACCAGACCGGTGTAATGCCATTGGCTAGCTTAACATGAGGCTTGTGTTTATTGATTGGTTAAAAATATGCTGGCGGGTTATCTTAAAAAAATCTTATCTTTAAAGGCTTTGATTGGCCGAGCGTTGTAAAAAGCTTCGCCCAAAAGCATATTTAAAGAACGATTTTTGCATCGAAAACCTCAGGCCTCCTCAATAACAAGAATTGGGTATGTTGTGATGAGCTAAGGTGTCCACTCCGTTATGACTGATACTTAGCAGGTTGGCATCGCCCACCGCTATTAAGGTCAGAATGGAGGCACTAACACTTGTTTACAGCTAAACCATTCTTCTGACCGAGCGATTGCTGGCTGGCTGAGACCGCCGCTTTGCATGGTTTTAACCGACCGCTTACCAGTGTCCCTGTGTCGCTGCGGCCAGTCGAGCGTTCTCGATGGTCCGTCGCGGCATTGCCGCTTGCTGCAGGCCGTTTACCCGTGTTGCTGGAGCCAGTCGAGCGTTCTCGATGGTCCGTCGCGGCATCGCCGCATGCTGCAGGCCGTTTACCCTTGTTGCTGGGGCCCAGTCGAGCGTTCTCGACGGTCCGTCGCGGCATCGCCGCTTGCTGCAAGCCGTTTACCTGTGTTGCTTGGCCAGTCAAGCGTTCTTGCTATGTATTAATAAAGTATCTATCTGTCTGGGGATTAATAAAGTATATCTGTCTGTCTGGGGATTAATAAAGTATATCTGTTTTGGGATTAATAAAGTATATCTGTCTGTCTGGGGATTAATAAAGTATATCGGTCTGTCTGGGGCTTAATAAAGTATCTGTCTGTCTGGGGCTTAATAAAGTATCTGTCTGTCTGGGGCTTAATAAAGTATATCTATCTGTCTGGGGATTAATAAAGTATATCTATCTGTCTGGGGATTAATAAAGTATATCGGTCTGTCTGGGGCTTAATAAAGTATCTGTCTGTCTGGGGCTTAATAAAGTATATCTATCTGTCTGGGGATTAATAAAGTATCTGTCTGTCTGGGGCTTAATAAAGTATATCTATCTGTCTGGGGCTTAATAAAGTATATCTATCTGTCTGGGGCTTAATAAAGTATATCGGTTTTGGGATTAATAAAGTATATCGGTCGGTCTGGGGGATTAATAAACTATCTATCTGTCTGGGGGTTAATAAAGTATCTATCTATCCATCTCAGCGACACAACATCACCTGTTGTCTCTTAAGAAGCAAGACATGGATTCTGAAGCAACAAAAGCGACCGTTAAAGCAGAGACCAAGCTCATCCTTGTAGAAGAATACCAGCCTATAGATGGTGAACCAGAGAAATCTAAACGGGTAATTTTGAATTAATTGTTTTTTCTTGGCTTACAGTTGTATTGCTTTTCTTGGCTCACAGTTGTGTTGCTTTTCTTGGCTCACAGTTGTATTGCTTTTTTCTTTTTAAAGGAGCAGCCCAAAAGAGAAACTCGCCAGTCCGTGAAAAAGACTGAAGCATCTGCTGGAGGCCCGACGACATCTGGCGTGAAAAAGACTGATGCACCTGTCCTAGACGACAAGACCTTGGACATGGTGAGTCTGGAGTCTGGGTTTAAGAAATTTTCCGTTAACCCTATCTACAGGGCGGTACAATAATAGGTTCTCATTTTATTTTATTTTAACTTGACAGATTGCATGTGCGGAGCCCAAGTATTATGCAAAAGAAGTAATTTCTGCAACATTGAAAGGTCTTATCGCTAAAAAGAAAGATGATTTAAACCCTGATGTTAAAGAATTAATGCGTGACATTGAAAGGCTTACTGAAAGAATGCCTGGCTTGGTGGAGTGTTTCCTTTTTTCAGATAGAAGGGCCGATGTAAAAAGCATACCGGCTATTTCACGTGTGACTAGATGTATCTATAGATCGATAGGGAATACCGTTCCTGTAATGACACGTGATACATTTTTGTGTCTTTTAAGCCGCATAGCCCATATCTGTTCCAACACTGAGGACGATTGTGTTGAGAAGGCTATCCAGATGGCTTCTGATATATTGTCCAGAATTCTGTTATGTTTTACTGATAGCCCGTTAGGTATATGCATTTTTCGTGTGGGAATATAACTTTTCTTTTTCCCTAGAGTGACTTTAAGATGGCCGGTGAGGTCTTTAAACACGTTTTAAAAGATTGTTCAACATCAAGTCTGAAGTCTCAAGACCTGTGTGTAATTTCCCAAACACCTGACAGCCATCGCAGTCACAGAGCCGGATTGATTTTAATGAAACATTGTGTGAACGCTGTTGTAGCTTCCGCGGTTAGCACCTGTGTAAGAGGTGTATTAATGGGGTCTTGTTTAGCATGCCGTTTGGGTGACGAATCTCAGGATGGTCACACTTGCCTTTTACTAGAATCTGATTCTGAGGAAATGTACCCTTGTGTTTCCAGCATCTGTCAACAGATCAGTATTAAAAGATTAATTCAAATGGTGTTTTCTATGGTTAAACCCCTGTGTGGATTAAGAATTGTGCAACCGACTAAAATTTATATTCTTAACTGTCTGAAACAGTTTGTTGCCGTAGTAAACCGTTTTCAGCTTATACAAAAGATGCATCATGCAACAAAACCCAAGATTCGGGCAGCTGCTTTTCAACTTGTCTCTAATCACCATTACAGTTATTTTTTAAAACCAACATCGATTTACAGAAATCTAATCAAAAGGCCTTATCCATGCTAAACAAGACCTGTATGTGTTATATTTTCTGTTGACTAACTGTTGTATTTTGTTTTGTTTTGTTGTCAGAGGATCCAAGACTCGGCAGCTAGAACAAGGAAAACCTGGTCCCAACCCATCGTGACACGTAATACCTATAGAACATATTCTCCTTATATTATATCTGCTAGAAAAAGATTCATTATGACCATAATCGGTCGCTCAGTCATCTGGGCTTATGTTTTTAGCTCTGTTGAACATTTAGGGGAAAAATGTGATGAATGTCAAGAGAACAAATGCATACCAGATGGACACATTTGTAATATCTGGTTCACTGAACCATTTATAGCATATAAACAGAGCTTATTTATGCTCGAAAGGGCTAGAAAGGATAGACTTGTGTCCTGTGTGCGTGCTTTGCTAAAAATGTATAACTTGCCTTGTTTTCGTAAAGCTATCAAGAATGATGTGGATGATATTATAGCAGAGTTTGAGAAGGGCGAGATACCCATTGATGCTTACGCACAACTAATTCAGCCTGTGAAGACCAGCTTTATGTGGTCGGCTCTGTTCCATACAGAGCAAATAGGCTTACATAATTTAGTGAAATACAAATATATTAAACATGTGTTGGCTTAAACATTTTACTTAGATGTATTACCGGCTCACTGATGGGTTGGGACCTGGTTTGCAATTTGATTTGTGTTTTCAACAGTGTATACAATTCTTGTATTTTTGCTTCTTTTTAAATTGAATTGCTAATCTGTATTCAAACAAGCTTGTGTGACTATTTTACAAATGTATAACCTGCTTTTATTCATACTTTTAAGCAATTAATGTATAACAGTGTGTAACCCCGGAAAGTGAAGACAACATGTTATTGTGCTATGTTTGGAATTTTGCTTCAATAAAAATTGTTTAAACCACTTTTTTGGTATCTTTTTGATTCATTCAATAAAACTTGTTGTTTTAAATCACTTTGGTATCTACTATACGCCTTGCTTTATAAAGGGCATGGTTTTACATGGCTGTTTGGGTTGCACTGCTTTAAATCACTTTGGTATCTACTTTACGCCTTGCTTTATAAAGGGCATGGTTTTACATGGCTGTTTGGGATGCACTGCATTAAATCATTTTGGTATCTACGATATGCCTTGCTTTATAAAGGGCATGGTTTTACATGGCTGTCAAGGTAACGGTATGCTCTGGACGTGTTTGGGATGCACTGCCAGGCTCCTTGGGTGTGTAATAGAGCCTCTCTAAAGTTTTCCTTTCCATCCTCTTGCATGGGGGTCTGTCACTCAAGCTCTCTGTACTCTCTGTACACACCCGGGTGCTGTAAGTAGATAAGAGCAGGCTCACTCAAGCTCTCTGTACTCTCTGTACACACCCCGGCGCTGTGCGCAGCCACAAGCAGGATGCCTGCTCCGCCCCAAAATCACTGACTTACCTTTTGACGCCTTACAGGGGCCCCGAAGGACCGGTTCAGATCACAAAGATGAACAGACCCAGTTTTTAGGATCAAGGCTAAGAGCCGCCGACCATTTTCCATACGCACGACTGACAAAAGGGCTGATGCCGGTCAAACAGCGCACCCGACAACAGGCAGAGATCAGCGCGCAGGGAAACACCCAAATTAACCCAGGTGGCAGACGGTGGGTACCGGAAATGCCAAGGGGGGCGGGACAAACACCTGTCAAAAAGGTATGATGTATAAAAGTGACGCTCCTTTACTACTCAGGCCTAACCGGCATCCTCCCCCACCATCGAAGCCAACTCACCACCAGGTGGTGATCAGTTGACAGCTCTGCACCTCTCTTCACCCGAGTGTCCAAGACATGTGGCCGCAAGTACGATGACACGACCACAAAGTCTATCATCGAACGGAGACCTAAGGTGTCCTGGTGCCAAGTGCTCATATGAACACCTATATGCTTGAACATGGTGTTCGTTATGAACCATCCGTGACAAGCACAGAAGTCCAATAACAAAACACCAGTCGGGTTCAGATTGGGGGGGCCATTCATCCCAATCACGCCCTTCCAGGTCTCACTGTCATTGCCCACTCATGCAGTATGAGGGAGTCCCCAGAAGGTATGCCCTCTAGCATACGCACAAACAGTTAGGACCCGTCCCCCCACCCGAAGGCAGAGGGAGGCTATCCTCTCATCCACCGGGGTAAACCCCAATGAACAGGCTCCAAGTCGGGGGAGCAATAAGTATACCCACACCCGCTTGGCGCCTCTCACCGGGGGCAACTCCAGAGTGGTAGAGAGTCCAGCCCCTCTGAAGGAGATTGGTTGCAGAGTCCAAGCTGTGTGTCGAGGTGAGTCCGACTATATCTAGCCGGAACCTCTCGACCTCGCGCACTAGCTCAGGCTCCTTCCCCTTCAGAGAGGTGACATTCCACGTCCCAAGAGCCAGCTTCTGTAGCCGAAGATCGGACCGCCAAGGTCCCCACCTTCGGCCACCACCCAACTCACACTGCACCCGACCTCCTTGGCCCCTCCCATAGGTGGTGAGCCCATGGGAAGTAATAAAATATAAGTATTACAAATAATTCCGACAGTGAAACTAATGTTCTTTTCTAATCTCTCTCTAATCTGATCTAATTAAAAGAAAAAATATGAAAATATGAACTATTTTCTCTCTAAAAACACACTCACCTTTTTTTCATATTCGTTTTTCATTTCAGCCATTTCTTTTTGGATTTCAGATATCAACCTTTGCCTGCCCGAGTTGATGTTCTTCTCCTGTGTTAGACTATTTTCCAACTTTGTAGTTTTAACCTTGGCAGATACAAGCTGAAATGAAACAAATGAACAAAAAAAAAAATTACTGAATGGCTAAACATAATTAAGTAAATGTCATTATGAAAGCATGACATGCATATAATAACTTTGTGATTTCTAAGCAAGTTATTTTCTGAAATCTACAAAATTAGTCAACATTAGAAATAAACAGTATTATTTGCATACAAGCACACAACACTCTGTGCATTGGCAATCATCCAGTCTTGACACATACACACAACGTACACATAAAGAAAAACTAACTAATTTCCTCTCAATGATCAACAAATTTAACATTACATAAAGTCAAACCAAAAACAAAAAATATTCAATATGTTGGTGAAAATGAATGAAAAAAAAAAAACATAAAAACAAATTTCTTTTGTAACTGCGGGGTTAAAATACATTCAGGTGTTTTTATTTATTTATCTGGGAAGATTTGCACCTTCTCTCACTAAAGTTCCAAAATAAAGTGAATACTTTTAAAAGAGGAACTCATAACCAAGTCAAAAATCTTGCTAAAGAGAAGCAGAAGACTATAGGAGGATTCAATACCATTACACCAACTCTACTATAATATATATAATATATATACTATTCATTTCAACGGTAAATACTACACTCAGAAAGAAGGCATGCCAATGGGATCGCCGTTATCAGGACTTCTAGCGGAACTGGTAATGCAGCGATTTGAAAACATGGCTCTATCCCAGTTCGCACCCAAAATCTGGATACGTTATGTAGACAACACATTCGTCATACTAAAAAAATGACAAGCTGAATGAGTTCTACAATCACATCAACACAATATTCCCTGCAATCCAATCCAACACATCAGCTTCCTGGACATCCACATCAAAAGAAATAATGACGCCACCCTGACCACTAGTGTTTACCGTAAAGAATGCTATGCATGTAAAACAGGGGTAGGCAATGTCGGTCCTGGTGAGCCGCAGTGGCTGCAGGTTTTCATTCCAACCCAATTGCTTAATTAGAAACCAATCATTGCCAATCTCAGACCTTATTTAATTTTATGGCTTGTTAGTCTGTGCAATGTAAGGCTTTTATATCATAGATTTTTTTCCTTTCCAAGGATATCATCCAAATGATTTGAAGCCTATAAAGCAGATCATTTTCAGTCTGTCTTATTTTTCCATTAAGTGTTTTATTAAATCAAACCGTGCATGATGAACACACACAGATGTAATTGGAAAAAAGCTAGCTGGAGAACTGCTGGCTGCTTTGTCTTTTACATCTTATTGCTAATAAGGAGCAATTAAAACACTGAATGCAGCAGTTTAAGATTGAAATAAGCAATTAAGGTTGGAGAACCTTAACAAGCGAGACCACTAAAATGAAGCATTAAAATGTCACTTAAGCAATATGTGCTTCATCAGCAATAATTGAGTTCTCGTTAAGGAACTGGGTTGGAACAAAAACCTGCACATACTGTGGCACTCCAGGACCGACGTTGCCTACCCCTGGTTTATAGCATTCCACGCATTTCTTGCTCAGCGGTATACATAGGACAAACTTCAAAAAGAATCGCAACACGTATACAGGAACATCGCAACGCCGTCAGAAGAAAGGACTCACTTTCATTGATCTATACACAGTATAGATGGCTGTACCGCCGATCACACTGCATCAATAAACACAAAGTCATGTTTAAAAACATAACAGCAACTTTACTTCCAGAGAAATCTCATGCATGATAAAAAGAAAAAAATAATCCTGGGCATTCCCACCTGTACGCGATCCCAGAATTAATCTCGTCTTGTTTAGTGAAGAATCGTAGCGGAATTTAAAGGACCCGCAGAAAGCGATAGAGATATATAGGGCTATTAGTCATTCACGGAACGCCCATAAACACCACAACACACCCACAAAATCTGTTGTTAGTACAAAAAAAAAATTTTTTTTTTTTTTTTGAGAAAAGGGTAGAAAAAAAGTATGGGGACTTTAGTCCAAGTGCTAATTTTAAAATTCAGTTGTCGAGTTTTGGACCATGAAGGAATTGTTTACTAGTCATAATGTGAATATGGTCCTCGTTAAAATGTCTATGGTACATCCTTGTGACTCCAATGCTTATTACCCCATCGCTGCACTGTAATAAAGCTTTAGCACGTTGCAGCTGTTGTGCTGGAATTAATACAAAATATTGGAAATACATCTTATTGTCTTGCAATAAATATTTTTTCGCGGCTTTCAGTGTAGTATTGTCCACTCGATAGGAAAACAGTAGAGTCTACACATTAAAGACTTTGGCTGGCCGTTGTCTCTCAGCTGTAACACATCCCTTTCAAAAGCTAATTTCTTATAAAAAATAGTCTGAATAATCAACCAGAGAAGATTAACACATTAACACACTGTAAGAGTCTCTCTGTAAGTGTATTGTATACTGTATTCATAAAATAGGCTACCTCTGCGACGATAGCCTACTAGTGTCAATAGGGGAGACTGGGGACGGTTGCAACACTTTTTGCATTCCCCTCATTTACTCAGAGACTGTTTGGACTACACCAGCCAAATTTGTATACTATAAACTTACATCTGTCTGCTAATTACCCATAGTACTTGTAGTTAATTATATTTTACATATCCTGCACAATATTAATTTGAACTGAAGAAGTCAGATGTTGCAACCGTCCCCAATTGCAACACATATAAGGGACGGTTGCAACATGTTAAACATATATTAAATTTCAATAATTAACCTTTGCTTTTTCTCTGAACTTGCATAGTACTGTGTAAATCTACAATTATACAATAATATTAAAGTAGATTTTTATTCATATTGAAAATTCTGTATTTTTATGTCACACGGGATTTTTTAAAAATGCATTTATTGTCCAAACATGGATCTGCTTTAAAACAAGTCAAAAAATATTGAATACAAAGTGAATTTAAAGTCACCCCAACAATTCTACCGGCTCTCAGGATAAATCTGCCAGTTACTAGAACAATTATAATATAATTCTTACTAATTAACAATATTTAAACATACATTTATTGTACAATATTGAGAATATCAAATACAACCCAAATAAAGTTGCACAGATATTCCTAAACAGTGGCTAATCACCCCTCATATAAAGTACCCCACATCTATACTGACTAACAGTAGAAATCTGCCAGTTAGCAGAACAATTTTGGGAACTGGCTTCCAGTGAACCTTTCTACAAACAACAAGAACAAAATAATGCAACTCTTTTAGTCAGATTCACAGTCGTGGGTATGGAGTTACCAAGTGCATTGATTGTACAAGCTAGTGTGACAAGTGTGCCTCTTTCTGCTGAGGTAGCTGCACCAACTTGCCTGTCACCACGTCTTGCCACAACCCTGTCGGGAGTTTGAACAGTTGTTATCCCAGTTTCATCCATGTTCCATATGTTTTGTGACTGAAACTTGTGTTTGTTCAAAACCTGGCTTAAATTGTTAAAAAAATTGTAAACATTTGTTTCATTAAAACTGGTTGCCCTCGAAAGGCTTGTAGCTCGAGGACGTCTTATTGAGAGAGTTGGGTGCCGTTTTAAAAAACCATTAAACCAGTCAACACCAGCCATACAGGCCTCATTCCACTGTGAGGGAAAGTTGCACGTATAGTGAGAGGCGAGTTGAAAATGCAAGCCTACGAACCTGAAATAAAATGTTATAAAATGTAAATAGTTTTTATTATCTTTCACTTTTTACCGATATTACCCTAACCCTCTCACCCTCTTACTCTCTTTATACATTTCTGTTAATTTCTCTTACCTCTTTAGGACCTAACCCATAATCTAAGTCTGCTGCCCTTTGTAAATACTGTTTTAGACTCCTCTCTTGGTCTTCTGAGAAGACTCTTCTGATGGTCCAGTACCCTGCACGTGGTAACTTATCTGATCCCTCACTTGCAAGCTTCTCTCTTTTCTTATGGAATCGAAATAAGGTGGTATGACAGATGGAAAAGTCCTTGGCGACTGCCCTGACTGTCCTGCCCTCATTCCTAATTACGTTTGAAGCTTGTTCCAAAATTTCGAGGGGAACCCCTCTGTTAGTAACTCTCTTCCTCACTCTTGGCATACTGGAATAAACAGATTATTTCTATTTTTAAATCCATAAACTACAGTTAAGCTGTATAGCAGAATACTTCGGACTTAAACTGAAAAAAATGTGCTGATTCTGAACTAAAAATGTTAAAAAGTAATGATATGTAGTCTATTTCAATATGGCTGGTTGGCTTGGGGACGGTTGCAACAAGTTGTTGCAACCGTCCCTGACCTGCCAGCCATGACAGAACACCATGTGCTAGCTATTCAAAGAGTCAGGGAAACATGCTAACAATACTTTTTAAAAGTCAACACCACAATGATTTGAACTAGATATGTTTTGATTAATTAAAATAAAAGCTATGGACAGTAAGTCAAAAAAACAACTTGGAAAAAAAATTACTTTCATACCTTTAAAACAGTTATTTTTCAATAAATGCAGCAGCAGATGATGAAACTGTATAGTTTCTCTCTGGTGGAGAGAGGGCCTAACTGAGCATGTACAGTATGAGTATCATCACTCTAGCATGTTTCTAATTGGAGAAATAAGACTTGTTGCAACCGTCCCTTGTTGCAACCGTCCCCAGTCTCCCCTATATACCAGAAGACAGACAGGCAGCACGCAAATCACTTTCTGTGTCCCACGCTTTACGCCGATGCTCAAGCACCAACTTAGTTTTCGAGGCCAACGCGAACGTTAAGTTACGTTTTATTTTTTCTTTTACGGAATTATATAGTTACGTTTTATTATTTCTTTTACCGAATTATATAGTTACGTTTTATTTTATTTCATGCCATACACACATTATTGCAGTGTAAATTTTTGGTCAAGTGCGTTAAGTAACTTCTTTCTTTAATGACTGGAGTGAGTTTGTTTTCAGTTACGGTGACTACTAGCCAGTTAGCTCACGTTATCTTACCGTTAAATAGACACATGTCTACGACCTTAAGATATCAGAAGCGTATTTAAATTCGTGTGAATTAAAGTGATGTAAAAATGTTTATTAAGCTTATTAATAAAACAAAGATGTGTCGTTTCTTTGTGCTTTTACAGATGCACCCCTCCATAAGATGTGAGGCTATTGTGCCACAGCAGTGCACGAATTGTTGCACTTTGTATCATTGTTCACTATGCCCTGCCCTACAGTCTATGAGGTTGGCAAGAATCCAACAGCATTTAGATGGACATTTAAAAAATGCAATCATTTTTGAAGGTAATGCAAGGTGGATTATTACAATATAACTAGGGTGAATGAATAATTAATGTGCAAAAATACACTGAACTCTTGCATGTTAAAGTACAAAAAACCTGGAAACTTTAGCAAGACATGAGAAAAATATTATTTTAAAAATTTGGTAAGAGTCCCCCATGTAACAGAGTCTGTTTTCAGTCTACTTTAAGGCATTGTACAGACATGGAAAAAAATCACTTAAGGTGCTTGTAAATTTACTGGACACAGACCATGATATAGCCCACATAATAGCCACAATAGTCCCATTGTTTAGCATCTGAATGCTTTGTTTCAAGATTAATTTATTTACTGACTTGTTACCTGGGGCGGCACGGTGGCGCAGTGGGTAGCACAGTGGGTAGCGCTGCTGCCTCGCAGTTGGGAGATCTGGGGACCTGGGTTCGATTCCCGGGCCCTCCCTGCGTGGAGTTTGCATGTTCTCCCCGTGTCTACGTGGGTTTCCTCCGGGCGCTCCGGTTTCCTCCCACAGTCCAAAGACATGCAGGTTAGGTGGATTGGCGATTCTAAATTGGCCCTAGTGTGTGCTTGTTACCTTTTACTTGTTCTTATTTCTAACACATAAGAGAATATGTCGTTGCCATCTGCCATGTAGGTCTGAGGGTCACTACCATTGTCCGTTTTGTATGAAGACAATACTTAGAAGAAACAGTATGGAGTGTCATCTAAAAATATGCTCAAAATCTGCATCTGAGCCTTCCCACAGCCTACTTTTTCCAGCACAAGAATCTTTCCACAACCTACCTGTTCCGGCACAAGAACCTTCCCATACCATACCGCTCCCAGTACAAGAGCCCTCCCAAGCTAATGAGCTGGGTCCAGAAACCAGTTCTAAAACAAGAAATACAAGAAAGTGCCCTCATTGCTCATTAGATTTGCTCAAAAAGAATTTGGACACACACATCTTAAGAAAACATACAGACATATCCCAGGATGTAACACTCATGTCTCATCTTTCCAGCATTTGTGTTGATGTATCTAATGGAGTGTCAGTAGTTCAACGAACTGGCCATGGTTTTTCTGTTCCGGTCCATGTACAAAGGAAGACAACAGGCAACATTCAACATGTTAAATGAGAACTGGAGGAATGCTGCCAATTCCACCTTTTGATCGTAAAAAAGATCGTAATGGACGGTAGCATAAATAAAAGTTATGAGATGTAGCCACAAATTATATGAATCCAAATTGGACCCTAAGGTGTGTTTGCCCCATGTACAGAAAAATCCTGTAGGTTTACTTAGCACAAAGAGAGGCCAATCAGAATGCCCCCTCAGTCTCATACAGACTCTTGCCCATAAAAACCACCTATTTGCGATATTCTGTGTTGTCTGAGGGAGTCATGACGCTTATATCAGAATGCAGTGGACATCTGGAAGTACAGAAAATGTGGGATGTCTGCACGTAATCCAAGGTGGTCCAGTTATTTTTTTCCCAGAGAGGCAGTACTGTCCTGAAACCACCACATAGCCAGATAACTGTAACAAAGTGTTATGTTTTGCAGGCACAGGATGAATGTGAGGATGCATCAATACCGCCAGAAGTACAAGTAAATTTTTTTATCAGTTTTTTATATATCAATAATAATTGCATAAAACACATAAATACACCAAATTTTTATTCCTGTCTAAGGTATCTGTCCTTGCACACGCAAAAACAGCCAGTCAGTGGTGCAGTGACAGCCAACACCAATTCATTGGTCTGATCCAGTGTCCCCAGATACCGACTATGACAGAGGAAGATGCTGGGAAGGCTCTGCAGGAGTACGAAGCAATGAATGCAGACGAAGATTCACTAGTTAATAGAGATGATGTTCTGGCTCCATTTTGTTTTGTGTTTAGCCATGTGCAAGACATGCACAGATTTTTAGATGAAATGGTGAATTGCAGGAAGTTCACTATGTACTGCTGCCTCCTTAACTAAATTAATGTTTTTTATTGGTTTGTATTTTGTTGTTGGGGTTTTTTTTTTGAAGGGGGGGGGGGGTCTTATGTATAAATAAATATACAAACATTTGATTACTGATGTGTCCAATGTCCTTTTCCCTCCACCATTTATTAATCACAGTTTGGTAACTCATGACATGTAAAGTATAGTACATATTACAGTTCTGATATATAAGATTATTAACAACACAGAATTGTTCTATTTGTTTTATTTTCATTTTACTCTTTATTCACACGTAAATACTGTATACATTAAATTTAAATGATGTTAGCAAGTTATGATGGTTGCATAATTGTTTTCTCCTTGGGATAACAGCGGGAACACTAAACTAGCACGCTCTAAACATCAGCGCTCTCGCTACGCTACCACGGCCATGCTGCTAGTAATCACAATAACAGGCAAGCATTTACCTTGGTTAACTTGATCTGTTAAAATGGTAAACATGTTAATAAACCAACACAGGCCAGGCAAACAACGTGAATATGCACAAGTTAATATGATTAAGAATATTCCATATCGTTCATAAATGGTAAGACTATAACTAGCAAACGTACCAACTTAGCAATCAGGAAACGACTCCCCTGTTGCACTTCCTATTGTGGCTGAGCGTGCATCTGACGTCAGTGGCTGAGCGTGCATGTGGCTGAGAGTGCACGGTCTGCAGCCAGACCCTTCTCTCTATGTGTGGAAACCACTTGTATCACATGTGAATTGATGGATTCTAACAGAATTCTACTGTGTAGATCAGATTCTACTAGATTAACCAGCCGTAACACTACTTATCATTTGAAGTGTTTTTCAGCTCTTGAAACGCGCCATTGTGAATTCAAGTTACTTTCAACTATAACTCAGGGCCCCGTGAAAATACTGAAGTAAATCTGTCAATCCTCTCCGTGTCCGGGCCGGGTGAGGTTTTCCGTGTTTTGTCAAATTAAGCCGCAGGCTCCACTCCTGGTGGTGCCCTTCCGTCAATTCCTTTAAGTTTCAGCTTTGCAACCCCCCGGAACCCAAATTTTGATATACAATTTGTGCATATTTTAATATGGACACTGAAGGAGACCATCTTGTCATTCTAATCTCAAAGCAGATTGAATGGCCAGGCATCTACATGTGTCCTATTCACTTCTGGCAACATGTCTGCCATCTATCACTGAGCACCAAGCTGTATACCAAGCAACCTGACTGCACACAAACCTTAGGTATCTGTTGTCTGACAGAGTAGCCATAAGTTACCAGATATGAGGAGGATGTTGTAGATGTATGGAGGGACAGACAGATGGGCGGACGGACGAGTGGGCGGACGTCCGTCCGTCCGTCTATATGTCCGTCCGTCTGTATGTCCGTCTGTATGTCCATATGTCCGTCCGTCCGTCTGTATGTCCGTCCGTCTATATGTCTGTCCGTCTGTCTATCCGTCCGTCCGTCTGTCTGTCTGTATGTCCGTCCATTTGTCCGTCTGTCTGTCCGTCCGTCTGTGTGTCCGTCTTTCCGTCCGTATGTGTGTATGTACGTACAGTCAGTCCGTCCGTCTGTCTATCTCTCTGTCTGTATGTCCGTCCGTCTGTCTATCTCTCTGTCTGTATGTCCGTCCGTCTGTCTATCTCTCTGTCTGTATGTCCGTCCATCCGTCTATCCGTCCGTCTGTCTGTCCGTCCGCCCAGGGAGGCTGAGGAGTGTGATCCCTCTGTAGTTGGAACACACCCTCCGATCCCCCTTCTTAAAGAGGGGGACCACCACCCCGATTTACCAATCCAGAGGCACTGTCCCTGATGTCCATGCGATGTTGCAGAGGCGTATCAACCAAGACAGCCCTACAACATCCAGAGCCTTGAGGAACTCTGGGTGTATCTCATCCACCCCCGGGGCCCTGCCACCAAGGAGTTTTCTGACCACCTCAGTGACCTCAGTCCCAGATTTGGGGGATCCCACCTCTGAGTCCCCAGGCTCTGCTTCCTCATTAGAAGGCATGTTAATGGGATTGAGAGGTCTTCAAAGTACTCCCCCCACCGACCCACAACGTCCCAAGTCGAGGTCAGCAACGCACCATCCCCACCATATACAGTGTTGACACTGCACTGCTTCCCCTTCCTGAGACGCCGGATGGTGGATCAGAATCTCCTCAAAGCCATCCGAAAGTCGTTCTCCATGGCCTCCCCAAACTTCTCCCACGCCCGACTTTTTGCCAAGCCAACTCACCACCAGGTGGTGATCAGTTGACAGCTCCGCCCTTCCCTTCACCCGAGTGTCCAAGACATGTGGACGCAAGTCCGATGACGGACGGACGGACGGACGAACGGACATACAGATGGACGGACGGACAGACGGACATACAGACAGACCATGTGTCTTTCCGTCCATATGTCTGTCTGTCTGTCTGTCTGTCTGTCCGTCTGTCCATCTGTCTATCCGTCCGTCTCTCTATCTGTCTGTCCGTCCATCCGTGCGTCCGTCTGTCTGTATGTCTGTCCGTCCGTGTGTCCGTCTTTCCGTCCGTATGTGTGTATGTACGTACGTACGTATGTGTGTATGTACGTACAGTCAGTCCGTCCGTCCGTCCGTCTGTATGTCCATATGTCCGTCCGTCTGTCTATCTCTCTGTCTGTATGTCCGTCCGTCTGTCTGCCCGTCCGCCCAGGGAGGCTGAGGAGTGTGTACGGTGTCTGTCTAGTGGAGGAGACACTGCCAGATACGCCCCAAATTCAAACGGAAAGCAACTCAGTTTTGAAAATCAAATGTTATTCTTCTCCAGAGTTTTCATTGGACAGACAGAGCATTTCGCGGGGTATGTAGTGCCCACCCCGGCCCCCCCGTGGTCACGCCTCTGACTAGGACCCCTGCAAGAAAGAACGTTTTCACCACCCTATTATCTCCCTTTATCAGTTCAAATTCTGGGACCTAAAGACTAGCACAAGCAACAACACTTAAATGGCCAATCAAATTTAAAACAATAATATGAAAACAAAAAACAAATTAACAATGTTTTCCTTCTCTTTTGGGTATAAGAGTAGTCTTTAGCCTGATCCCCACTCAAGAGTCGTCCTCCTCAAAAAGATAAGCTCCAACAAATAAATTAGGAAGTGTCGAAACATCCGAACGAGAACGAGTACGAGTATTGAATGTGCTGCTAATTAGCTACCATCCTTGCCTCAGTACAAGTTTAAACATAACAATGGAGGACACAACCTTTGGTGCTACGATGTCCAAGCTACACGCTGTGTGACAACAACATTTCATCTTCCAAACTCTCCCACTGAGACACTCTGCTTGCCGAATGCTTGTGTCTCAACAGAAGTCTCACCTCTTGTCTGTTGGCTTTGCTCGGTCCTCTCATGAGTCTTATAATAGAAAGGGGGTAGGAATATACCTGTATTTAATCGAATGAACATTTACTGTCTAATTTTATCCTACTTTACACCATCATGAGCGAGGGCTTATGATTTATTTGTCATCTCTGGTGTTATACTGTATATTCTCTCTCGGTTCAGTTATCCAAGTCTGTATAAAACTTGATTGATTGAGATGTAACCTTATCTACAATTAACACATAGCTCAATAAAAAGAATCTTAATATTCAAACACATGCCTCGCCCATCACTGGTTAGCTTTTCTGACACTTGTGCAGGTCGCTTTATGCTGATATACTGTATTACTGTTTTAATAGAATATAATAGAAACAAATAACAACGTGAAGAACACTTTGCACGGAGGAATAAGAAACATTCGTGGGGCAAAACTTGATAACATCTTCGAAGTACTCCCGCCCCCGACCCACAACGTACTGAGTCGAGGTCAGCAGCGCACCATCCCCACCATATTCAGTGTAGACACTGCACTGCAGACTGACCGACGGGTGGACGGACGAGCAGGCGGAGTGAACGTGACCTCAGATGCAGTTAAGCTGGGACTTCACGAGGCGTTTTCCGTTGGCGTAACAGCATCTGAAAGTGCGGCGGTGGATCTCAATCCCTCTTTCCTTCCATCCATTATCTACGGCCGGAGCAGCCATCGTTTAGTAAACTAATCCTACTTTATTAGGTTCTTTTTATTATTATTATCATTATCTTCAACTTTGTGACGCAGCCTTAGCTTTAGTGTCATCGTAAGTTGCCATCTGTGGCTCGGAGTCTCGAGAGTTTGTGACATCACTCATCCTCAGCCGTGAACGTCTACCTCAGGGTGGCTGCAGGACGCTTCACGACTTCTTCTCATCTTCTGACAAGTTCAAATCCCGGTGCGCCTTTCAGTATGTAGGTAGGACGCTTGGTAAAATACGGGCACAAAACTCATAGACGAGATACAGGGGATGAGAGAAATCAAGCAGTGTGCCCCCTAGTGGTGGGACAGGTAGAGTGTGAGGTCACAGGTTAAACCCTGATGTAGAAGTGCCCTCTGCCCGCCACGTCCACCTCAATCCAGTTACACGTCGTCACTTTCAGATGACTGGCACATCATGGAGTCCCAGCTCTGAGACATTAAGGAGGCCCCCACATGACTCCCAGGTGGCCACAGACCAAGCGAGCACCGTGAATTCAGACTCCTGAAGATGGACGGGACATCAGCGTTGGGCAGACAGCTGAGGTGCTGAGGGGCTCCATTAATACCTGGAAAAGAAAAGTGCAGGAACCCCAAGTAAGAGCCGAGAAAGAAGGGCAAAGCAGGTGGGCAGCAGGCCTGGCAGGGCACACCAGGAATCCTCAACTGTCCAAAAGTCCTGAGACGTGACATTTTGAGCAGGATGCCAGGTTGGGCCCCCGAGAGAGCCCACCAGAGGGTTTAAGTCTTCTCGCTTTGAGGTTACCTGGGTGTTGTTGCCCTCTCCACTGCTTTACCCGTTCTGGTAAGTACCCCAGGACCGGGCACAATGGAGTCAATAAAAGCAGCACTCGTCTGCCCAGCTGCACCTCCCGCCTGCACCAGTAGTTTGGCATGTCAGCCACAGTGACCTACATAAGCCATGAGACTGATGGCCATCTAAGGTGGCATTGGCTGGTCACTCTGCTGTGGTCACACTGCTCTCACATGGTGAGTGTGGCTGCTTGATCAGGTGCCACTCTCCATGCGTCTGTCCTTGTCTTGACTGGATGTTCAGATGAGGCCTGAGTCTCCATGGTGGGTGTCACTCCTGGGCTCCACATTCACTTCACTTTATTCTTCATTTATACTTCATGCCAGCATGCTGCACATGGCAGAAATCCAACAAAGAATGAAGACAGGTGACTATGTGACATGTGACCAGTAATCAACAAATTTGTCACAGTACAAAGAGAGACCAATGAGAGTCCTGAGTGACCGGCAGCAGGCTGGCAGCTCCACTCACAGCTTAGAAATCAGTGGGCAGCAAAGGTCAGCGGCACTTAAGGGAGGATGGGTGTGATCAGCTGACTGGAGCCAGAGGGCATGGCTACGGCTGGCAGGAGCTGGGCGAGGTAAACAGACACTGACCTGATTTGGGCATTTTGTTTTCCTTCCTGCAAGTCCAACTGCCCACCCCAGGATGACGTCCTGGCAAAGCCACTGATGTAATGTGTAGTCACGGTCAGCTGACAAGGGGATGCTTATTTGATTGGCTACTTCATGAGAAAGGGGGCTGTCCCAGGGGAGTAAAATGACTGAACGCGATGTGTGGCACTCGAGGCTCACCTGAAGGGGACATCTGGGCATCGAGGAGCCCACCAGAAGGCCCTGCTGTTGGCCTACAGCAGTGAAAGGGGCAGTCAGAGGACGCCGTGTCCATGTCTTAATGTCACTGCAGAGGGAGGCGATGGCTTTGTGGCCCCGCCCAATGATCCTGCTTTTGTGTTTTCTCTTTGTCTTGCTCTTTTTCCACACTCCCTTCTTTGTCCCCATTTGTTCACTTCTTTGTCATTTTGTCACCAGAGCCTCCTGTTTCTGGTCCCCTGATTGCCGCAGTGCCACACAGTGCCACGCTGAGCCGTTTCTTGTTCGGCTCCCTCCTGGTTCTCGTTTTGGCTTCTGTAGCTTTAATTGTTACTGGCTTCCTGTTCGTTATTTTATTTGGTATTTGGTGTGCTGGTTTTCGAGCCTCATGCTTTGTCCTTAAATGTTTGTATTTTGAGTTTTGTTACTTCAGCATATTGTTTTCAGTTCATGTTTAGTTTTCAGTTTCTCTGCTGATTAGCTACGCTTCAGTATTACACCTGTGATGGTCTGTCGCCCTGTCCAGCCTCGCTGCCCGGACAGGCTCCAGCCCCCCATGACCCTGCGCAGGACACAGTAGGTCCAGAAGATGGGCAGATGGATGGATGGCCATCAGGTGTTCATCATTGTGCTGATTTGCACCAGGATTTCTGGAATTCCCTAACTTTTTGCGGGTGTAGGCCTTGAGGCCTACTTGGTGTAGTTGGGTCTTCTTTGCACTTTGGGTTGCGATACTTAAAAACAAAAAACTGCGCCCCCTGGTGAATGTATCTAAATATGAGCGACAAAGGGAGGTCCATAGCCAGACCGAGGGAAGAAATGGAATTATGGGAAGAGGAAAGCAAAATTCTGATCCCAGAATCCAGCTGTCCCAAGTCGTCCACTATTGGGGTCCGAAGTGGGGTCATTCAGATTCTCAAAGATGAATTTGTTAAATTAAACAGCAAATCACATGTGCGAGGACACCTAGTGGAAGTCAAGGGGAAATGCATTTAAAATGCAGAACCTCTTCACAACAGATTTGTGTAAAAAAGCCACATGGAGTCATGGAGTTGAAATGACAAATTTTGAAAAGTACCTGGAGGACACATCAGGCCAAATGGGCACAATGGACTGCGGGGGCTCCTCTCGTCTGCCAGGCTTCTTGTGGGCCCTCGTGAGTGGAGCCACCATACCTCAATGAAATCAGGCAGAATAAGACAAAGGACGGACTCCAGGATTCAAAGCCAGGAAGGACAACCCGACTGAAATGACAGTCACATCAAGTGTCACCGCAGGACGCTGTGATGAGAAGGAGGATGGGACAGGCGTAGTGACAGCCAATCACAATCACTGAGAGTACAGAATGGGTGCAGTGACAGCCAATAAGACAATTAGTTCAATTCATTAAAGCCAATGTGAAGAGCGGCAGGGTAGGTATGGCGGGCTTACATTGTGCCAAAGTACCGGCGAGCCGTCAGGTGTGCTTTACATGAATTGGGCCTCCCCACAGTTGGGGGCTCTCTGCCTCCTACAGGACGTGGATTTCAGGAGGCCTGGAGAGTCGGCCTTCGTGTTGTCAGTAGGGCATGGGGCGCGGCTGCTCTATTTGCCAAGAGAGGGTGCCTGCGTAGTGGACTGTCCTGGTCTGGCACAGGCCACGGTGTACTTTAGCCATGTGTGGTAAGCCGAAAGGGGCTGGAGTCGGCCTGGCACTGTTCATTACGCATCACTAATCTGTCACCCCAGTATCAGCATGCCGATGCTCAAAGTGCGATTCTTGCTGCCATGTTTGAATGAACTGTGGTGGCCAAGTCGATGAGCTGGACAATGAAGGATCACAACTGCCAGGTCAGCCACTTTAGTTCTGTGGTGGTAGAAGCAGGCCTGAGACACCCATGTCAGACCAAGCAACCTGACATACAGATTTGGAGTCTAACACCTAAAGCTGTCTTAGTGACAATTTATGGCCCCCCAGGTGCCCACCTCCAAACAGCAGATGCCTGGGTTGGGTTACATTTCTCCAACCCCTGTACCACACAGACCACCACAGGTGAGGAATGAGAACACACTAAAAACTACTCACCTTCTTTAAGGCCTTCACTCCAAGAGACTTCTTCTCCAGGCCGATATAGAGTCTTCCTAACTTCAGCCACATCGAGGCCACATTTAGAGAGTATGCTGGGTAATGCTTACTGAAAACAAAAAAAGGCAAAATGGCATCTTAATGTCAATCCAAGAGACTTCCTTGAGAATGGGAAAGGTGCTATATAAATAAAATGTATTGCTATTATTATTTGCATTATTTCTGGAGCATAGCCTGCAATGCTCATCTAGCACAGAACTACCATGACATTCTCTTTTTACTATAACGTTAACAGTCAAAAAGACTACTGGGACCTCACATAATGTCACAGTGAGACAATTTAATTCATTACACTTCAAAAGTCTTAAAAGGTGGCACGGTGGCGCAGTGGGTAGCGCTGCTGCCTCGCAGTTGGGAGATCTGGGGACCTGGGTTCACTTCCCGGGTCCTCCCTGCGTGGAGTTTGCATGTTCTCCCCGTGTCTGCGTGGGTTTCCTCCGGGCACTCCGGTTTCCTCCCACAGTCCAAAGACATGCAGGTTAGGTGGATTGGCGATTCTAAATTGGCCCTAGTGTGTGCTTGGTGTGTGGGTGTGTTTGTGTGTGTCCTGCGGTGGGTTGGCACCCTGCCCGGGATTGGCTCCCTGCCTTGTGCCCTGTGTTGGCTGGGATTGGCTCCAGCAGACCCCTGTGTTCGGATTCAGCGGGTTGGAAAATGGATGGATGGAAGATTCTTAAAATGAAAGAAATACTAAATGAATTAATTCAAACCAGCAGATCAGACCTAAATGGAAGGCACTTGGATTAATCCAGTTCTCTTCAACTGGGCAAAGAGCCCCTCGGGTGCTGAGTGATCAGTCAGTTTGGGATAGTGCAACCTTCCGGAAAAGTGTGGAGGAGCCAAGGCCTGGGACACTGGGAGCCAACCTGATGTCACGTATACAGGAGCGACACTTACTGCTAAGAAGCTGTCCTGTCCACAGAGTGCCTGACACTTCTCATTTGCCTCTCTACGATATTTAAGGTCTTTGTAACCTGAAGGTGGCTGGTCGAGGAGCCACAAAGTGAATTCTCAGGGTGAACTGGAGGATTATAGACCTCCCATACCTGTAACGTTTGATGATCTTCTCCCCGTATCGCATCGCTCCTTCCCAGTCCTGCATGTACAGACAGACTCCCATCGCTTGGTACATCATATGCAACATATAGACATTGCTGTCCTCAAACACGGCGCCCATCTTGTCCAGGCTGAGTTCGCAGATTTCCAGAAGCTCACTAGGAGGTTCATCGGAGTAAAGGAGCATAGGAATATGGTAAAGATGTCATCAGGCACTACATTTAACTAAATTAACCCCAAAAAGAAACCACACAAAGAGAGATGTTAATAAAAAGGATACCTTTTAAAACAATAAAATTAACTTCAAACTGTACAGCAGGTGTAATAAAAGGCAGATCATGAAAATGAATTTGAAACGTTAACCGCAATACACTTGAATGCACAAGATACGGTAGACTAGGAGTGGCCGATTGGCAATTGGGATGATGTTGATGTTGTTATGCTGGCAAAAGGCCTCCTTGCATTTCACAAAAGCCAGTCAGTAACTTTCATGGTACACCAAGGCCTGCCAGGATGTAGTGCCTGTGATATGAATGTCACGTTAGCAGCATTTGAACTAGAAACATGTTGGGTAAATGAGTGACGAAAGATCAGAGGAAGACACAGAGACGCCTCACATTCTGAACCTTCAACTGTAGATGGCTCAGCTCTGTTCACAAGGAGGTTGCCTGGTTGTCACATTAAACAAGAACAACAATTTACAAAATATGTCAAAGGTCAATGTTGGTTAAAGAGAGTTCAACAACCCATCTTTTTCCTTATCTTCGTGTTGATCACCGGAAAGAATATGAAAAATATAAAAGGCTTTGCAAGTCGTCGCAGCACATGAAGAACCACAAATTGACCATACAAGAACCTTGCACAGGGCACAATGAAATCTTTAAAGGAGACACAAGATAAGCAACTGGTGACAGGACATCACAAACACCGTCCTTCAAAAGACACGGTATACTGTCACAAGTGCAAGTCTGGAGAGTCTCTCAAGGGAAATTCTTGGAGAGGGTATAAGGGGAGTTGCACCAGTTCTACCTCAACATTTCTGTTTTCGTCCTCCAGCAGCTAAAGTCCTGCCCAACACCAAGTCACATCACGTCTGATCCCACTAAGCTCCACACATTCTGGTCTTCTAGATATAAAGATGCCCAGGTCTTGGTCATTTGACCAGCACACTCCTGAACTGCAGGGACTCTGAATTGTGAAGACGGAACATCCTTGGATTCGTCAAGTTTATTTCAGTCTTGAACAACCGTGCATTTAAATTGGAATTTTGCAAGCTGGGGACACACCACTCTTTAGGCCATTGTGTTTCCGTACGCGCACGACGTACGTACGCACACACGCATGCACGCATACGAACACACATACACACATACGTATGTACGTACACACATACACATGTACGTACACACTGTGAAGGACAGCCGGGTCCCATGACCGGCAGGGACGCCCCTACTGCATCTGTTCCGGGGGAGCCTCCATGGACAGCTCAATACCTCCCCCGGGACGCTTGGTGGCTAGTGATGGGTCGTTCTTGAACGATTCGTTCATTTTGAACGAATCTTTAATGTGATTCGGGAAGAACGAGTCGTCTCGTGGGAGTGATTCGTTCAGTTGCATATGCTCATTTGCGCAACTTCATAAGCTTAACCAACACAGTCTGAGCCGGAAACAGAATTGATTAGTTCATCTCTCAAGTCTTCGGGTTTGAGTCATTCGTTTATCACGTGACAGCCCCATAAGCTTAACCTATGCAGTCTGAGCCGGAAAGAGAATTGATTAGTTCATTCCTCAAGTCTTTCGAGTCGTTCGTACTTTTGTCATGTGACCACTTACCGGCTCAGTACCTCAGTCAAATACTAACATAAAATTCCATTTGTTGTATGTTGGATCATATTTAGAAATTATCATAAAATTATCAAAAATATCTAAAACTCATTTTCTTATAAATAAAAAAGGTCTGTCAATTTCTGTCACTATGATTTTGTTACTGTTTCTTGAGGATCTGTGGTGTGTTATTTTATAAATAAATAATCCCGTTACAAATAAATTATTGATTAATTTGTCCTTTGTTTACTTTACTGATAGAGAAAGACAATAAAACACTAGGCTACATAATAAAATAATCCAAGCCTACAATTACAAAGTACTTATAGTTAATAATCGTACACTATTCTATAGCAGTG
This sequence comes from Erpetoichthys calabaricus, assembly GCF_900747795.2. Classification (NCBI taxonomy): domain Eukaryota; kingdom Metazoa; phylum Chordata; class Cladistia; order Polypteriformes; family Polypteridae; genus Erpetoichthys; species Erpetoichthys calabaricus. The sequence goes on along the minus strand of NC_041409.2, from coordinate 233,911 downwards.
TTCATTTTTACTCCAATTTTGCGTTTCCTGGTAGGGGAGACTGAGGACGGTTGCAACACTTTTTGCATTCCCCTCATTTACTCAGAGACTGTTTGGACTACACCAGCCAAATTTGTATACTATAAACTTACATCTGTCTGCTAATTACCCATAGTACTTGTAGTTAATTATATTTTACATATCCTGCACAATATTAATTTGAACTGAAGAAGTCAGATGTTGCAACCGTCCCCAACATTGGGGACGGTTGCAACACATATAAGGGACGGTTGCAACATGTTAAACATATATTAAATTTCAATAATTAACCTTTGCTTTTTCTCTGAACTTGCAAAGTACTGTGTAAATCTACAATTATACAATAATATTAAAGTAGATTTTTATTCATATTGAAAGTTCTGTATTTTTATGTCACACGGGATTTTTTAAAAATGCATTTATTGTCCAAACATGGATCTGCTTTAAAACAAGTCAAAAAATATTGAATACAAAGTGAATTTAAAGTCACCCCAACAATTCTACCGGCTCTCAGGATAAATCTGCCAGTTACTAGAACAATTATAATATAATTCTTACTAATTAACAATATTTAAACATACATTTATTGTACAATATTGAGAATATCAAATACAACCCAAATAAAGTTGCACAGATATTCCTAAACAGTGGCTAATCACCCCTCATATAAAGTACCCCACATCTATACTGACTAACAGTAGAAATCTGCCAGTTAGCAGAACAATTTTGGGAACTGGCTTCCAGTGAACCTTTCTACAAACAACAAGAACAAAATAATTCAACTCTTTTAGTCAGATTCACAGTTGTGGGTATGGAGTTACCAAGTGCATTGATTGTACAAGCTAGTGTGACAAGTGTGCCTCTTTCTGCTGAGGTAGCTGCACCAACTTGCCTGTCACCACGTCTTGCCACAACCCTGTCGGGAGTTTGAACAGTTGTTATCCCAGTTTCATCCATGTTCCATATGTTTTGTGACTGAAACTTGTGTTTGTCCAAAACCTGGCTTAAATTGTTAAAAGAAATTGTAAACATTTGTTTCATTAAAACTGGTTGCCCTCGAAAGGCTTGTAGCTCGAGGACGTCTTATTGAGAGAGTTGGGTGCCGTTTTAAAAAACCATTAAACCAGTCAACACCAGCCATACAGGCCTCATTCCACTGTGAGGGAAAGTTGCACGTATAGTGAGAGGCGAGTTGAAAATGCAAGCCTATGAACCTGAAATAAAATGTTATAAAATGTAAATAGTTTTTATTATCTTTCACTTTTTACCGATATTACCCTAACCCTCTCACCCTCTTACTCTCTTTATACATTTCTGTTAATTTCTCTTACCTCTTTAGGACTTAACCCATAATCTAAGTCTGCTGCCCTTTGTAAATACTGTTTTAGACTCCTCTCTTGGTCTTCTGAGAAGACTCTTCTGATGGTCCAGTACCCTGCACGTGGTAACTTATCTGATCCCTCACTTGCAAGCTTCTCTCTTTTCTTATGGAATCGAAATAAGGTGGTATGACAGATGGAAAAGTCCTTGGCGACTGCCCTGACTGTCCTGCCCTCATTCCTAATTACGTTTGAAGCTTGTTCCAAAATTTCGAGGGGAACCCCTCTGTTAGTAACTCTCTTCCTCACTCTTGGCATACTGGAATAAACAGATTATTTCTATTTTTAAATCCATAAACTACAGTTAAGCTGTATAGCAGAATACTTCGGACTTAAACTGAAAAAAATGTGCTGATTCTGAACTAAAAATCCATCCATCCATCCATCCATTGTCTCCCGCTTATCCGAGGTCGGGTCGCGGGGGCAGCAGCTTGAGCAGAGATGCCCAGACTTCCCTCTCCCCGGCCACTTCTTCTAGCTCTTCCGGGAGAATCCAAGGCGTTCCCAGGCCAGTCGAGAGACATAGTCCCTCCAGCGTGTCCTGGGTCTTCCCCGGGGCCTCCTCCCGGTTGGATGTGCCCGGAACACCTCACCAGGGAGGCGTCCAGGAGGCATCCTGATCAGATGCCCGAGCCACCTCATCTGACTCCTCTCGATGCGGAGGAGCAGCGGCTCTACTCTGAGCCCCTCCCGGATGACTGAGCTTCTCACCCTATCTTTAAGGGAAAGCCCAGACACCCTGCGGAGGAAACTCATTTCAGCCGCTTGTATTCGCGATCTCGTTCTTTCGGTCACTACCCATAGCTCATGACCATAGGTGAGGGTAGGAACATAGATCGACTGGTAAATTGAGAGCTTCGCCTTGCGGCTCAGCTCCTTTTTCACCACGACAGACCGATGCAACGCCCGCATTACTGCGGATGCCGCACCGATCCGCCTGTCGATCTCACGCTCCATTCTTCCCTCACTCGTGAACAAGACCCCGAGATACTTGAACTCCTCCACTTGGGGCAGGATCTCGCTACCAATCCTGAGAGGGCACTCCACCCTTTTCCGGTTGAGGACCATGGTCTCGGATTTGGAGGTGCTGATTCTCATCCCAGCCGCTTCACACTCAGCTGCGAACCGATCCAGAGAGAGCTGAAGATCACGGCCTGATGAAGCAAACAGGACAACATCATCTGCAAAAAGCAGTGACCCAATCCTGAGCCCACCAAACTGGACCCCCTCAACACCCTGGCTGCGCCTAGAAATTTTGTCCATAAAAGTTATGAACAGAATCGGTGACAAAGGGCAGCCCTGGCGGAGTCCAACTCTCACTGGAAACGGGTTCGACTTACTGCCGGCAATGCGGACCAAGCTCTGGCACTGATCGTACAGGGACTGAACAGCCCTTATCAGGGGGGCCGGTACCCCATACTCTCGGAGTACCCCCCACAGGATTCCCCGAGGGACATGGTCGAATGCCTTTTCTAAGTCCACAAAACACATGTAGACTGGTTGGGCAAACTCCCATGCACCCTCCAGGACCCTGCTAAGGGTAAAGAGCTGGTCCACTGTTCCGCGACCAGGACGAAAACCACACTGTTCCTCCTGAATCCGAGGCTCGACTATCCGACGGACCCTCCTCTCCAGGACCCCTGAATAGACTTTTCCAGGGAGGCTGAGGAGTGTGATCCCTCTGTAGTTGGAACACACCCTCCGATCCCCCTTCTTAAAGAGGGGGACCACCACCCCGGTCTGACAATCCAGAGGCACTGTCCCTGATGTCCATGCGATGTTGCAGAGGCGTGTCAGCCAAGACAGTCCTACAACATCCAGAGCCTTGAGGAACTCCGGGCGTATCTCATCCACCCCCGGGGCCCTGCCACCAAGGAGTTTTTTGACCACCTCGGTGACCTCAGTCCCAGAGATGGGGGAGCCCACCTCTGAGTCCCCAGGCTCTGCTTCCTCATTGGAAGGCATGTTAATGGGATTGAGGAGGTCTTCGAAGTATTCCCCCCACCGACCCACAACGTCCCGAGTCGAGGTCAGCAGCACACCATCCCCACGATATATAGTGTTGACACTGCACTGCTTCCCCTTCCTGAGACGCCGGATGGTGGACCAGAATCTCCTCGAAGCCATCCGAAAGTCATTCTCCATGGCCTCCCCAAACTCCTCCCACGCCCGAGTTTTTGCCTCAGCAACCACCAAAGCCGCATTCCGCTTGGCCTGCCGGTACCTATCAGCTGCCTCCGGGGTCCCACAGGACAAAAGGGTCCTGTAGGACTCCTTCTTCAGCTTGACGGCATCCTTCACCGCCGGTGTCCACCAGCGGGTTCGGGGATTGCCGCCACGACAGGCACCGACCACCTTACGGCCACAGCTCCGGTCAGCTGCCTCAACAATAGAGGCACGGAACATGGCCCATTCGGACTCAATGTCCCCCACCTCCCCCGGGATGTTGTCGAAGTTCTGCCGGAGGTGGGAGTTGAAGCTACTTCTGACAGGGGGCTCTGCCAGACGTTCCCAGCAGACCCTCACAACACGTTTGGGCCTACCACGCCTGACCGGCATCCTCCCCCACCATTGAAGCCAACTCACCACCAGGTGGTGATCAGTTGACAGCTCCGCCCCTCTCTTCACCCGAGTGTCCAAGACATGTGGCCGCAAGTCCGACGACACGACCACAAAGTCGATCATCGAACTGAGGCCTAGGGTGTCCTGGTGCCAAGTGCACATATGAACACCCCTATGCTTGAACATGGTGTTCGTTATGGACAATCCGTGACGAGCACAGAAGTCCAATAACAAAACACCGCTCGGGTTCAGATCAGGGGGGCCATTCCTCCCAATCACGCCCTTCCAGGTCTCACTGTCATTGCCCATGTGAGCATTGAAGTCTCCCAGCAGAACGAGGGAGTCCCCAGAAGGTATGCCCTCTAGCACCCCCTCCAGGGACTCCAAAAAGGGTGGGTACTCCGAACTGCTGTTCAGTGCATACGCACAAACAACAGTTAGGACCCGTCCCCCCACCCGAAGGCGAAGGGAGGCTACCCTCTCGTCCACCGGGGTAAACCCCAATGTACAGGCTCCAAGTTGGGGGGCAATAAGTATACCCACACCTGCTCGGCGCCTCTCACCGGGGGCAACTCCAGAGTGGTAGAGAGTCCAGCCCCTCTCAAGGAGATTGGTTCCAGAGTCCAAGCTGTGCGTCGAGGTGAGCCCGACTATATCTAGCCGGAACCTCTCAACTTCGCGCACTAGCTCAGTCTCCTTCCCCTTCAGAGAGGTGACATTCCACGTCCCAAGAGCCAGTTTCTGTAGCCGAGGATCGGACCGCCAAGGTCCCCGCCTTCGGCCACCACCCAACTCACACTGCACCCGACCTCCTTGGCCCCTCCCATAGGTGGTGAGCCCATGGGAAGGGGGACCCACGTTGCCTCTTCGGGCTGTGCCCGGCCGAGCCCCATGGGTGCAGGCCCGGCCACCAGGCGCTCGCCATCGAGCCCCACCTCCAGGCCTGGCTCCAGAGTGGGTCCCCGGTGACCCGCGTCCGGGCAAGGGAAAACGCCGTCCAAAATGGTTTTTCTTCATAGGAGGTTTGTTTAACCGCTCTTTGTCTCATCCCTCACCTAGGACCAGTTTGCCTTGGGTGGCCCTACCAGGGGCATAAAGCCCCGGACAACAGAGCTCCTAGGATCATTGGGACACGCAAACCCCTCCACCACGATAAGGTGACGGTTAAAGGAGGGGTGAACTAAAAATGTTAAAAAGTAATGATATGTAGTCTATTTTAATATGGCTGGTTGGCTTGGGGACGGTTGCAACAAGTTGTTGCAACCGTCCCTGACCTGCCAGCCATGACAGAACACCATGTGCTAGCTATTCAAAGAGTCAGGGAAACATGCTAACAATACTTTTTAAAAGTCAACACCACAATGATTTGAACTAGATATGTTTTGATTAATTAAAATAAAAGCTATGGACAGTAAGTCAAAAAAACAACTTGGAAAAAAAATTACTTTCATACCTTCAAAACAGTTATTTTTCAATAAATGCAGCAGCAGATGATGAAACTGTATAGTTTCTCTCTGGTGGAGAGAGGGCCTAACTGAGCATGTACAGTATGAGTATCATCACTCTAGCATGTTTCTAATTGGAGAAATAAGACTTGTTGCAACCGTCCCTTGTTGCAACCGTCCCCAGTCTCCCCTATAATAATTGTTTTTCCTGTGCAGACTTAACATATTGATCTAATATTTGTATAAAAAGATTGGTCAAAAAGGACATAATGACAAAGTAAAAGCAAATAACATTTTTGAATTTGAATGAATAAGGTTAGTTTAAAATATTAAGGTTATGATAAGTTAAACTTCAAGTTGTAACCCAAAATGAAATAAAAACTGGAGAGTTAAAGTCATTTACAATCCAACATACAACAAATGGAATTTTACGTTAGTATTTGACTGAGGTACTGAGCCGGTAAGTGGTCACGTGACAAAAGAACGAACGACTCGAGGAATGAACTAATCAATTCTCTTTCCGGCTCAGACTGCCTTGGTTAGCTAATTGGGCTGTCACGTGATGAACGAACGACTCAAACCCGAAAACTTGTCAGATAAGAGCGAATCACAGACTAAAGACCCAGGTAAACAATGAATTAATATTTTCTGTTTCTTATAGCATTATAGTTTTGTCTTGTTTGTAGTGTGATCAACATTTGTGTAAGCAGTAGATGTGTTAGGGAGGTAACAGGTAACATTTTAATTATATTTTGCTAAAATGAACGAAATGACTCGAAAAAGGATTCGTTCATTTTGCTGAACGAGACTCAAAGGTCCGAGTCGGTAAAATGATCCGAACTTCCCATCACTATTGGTGGCAGCCTCCATGGCGGACGATGATTCCCCAACAGGACGCATGGCTCCATGGGAGATGGAGTCCTCCACAGCCTGGTTGGGGGCTCGGATGGCCGCCAGGGTGAGCTGCATGGACTTGGCCCCACCCAGAAATGCAAATAGGCCCAGGTGATCAAGCACCTGGAATACTTCCGGGTGGGACATAAAAAAAGGCCAGCCACCACCACTCGAGAGAGCCAGGAGGAGGAGTGGTGGTAAGTGGTGGTAAATGGTGGTAAAGGGAGGTAAAGGGAGAGAGTGTGTGTTTGTTGTGCTATATATATATATATATATATATATATATATATATATATATATATATATATATATATACATACACAGGTACTTGTCGACTTACGACCGCGATTGGTTCCGACTGACTGACTGGTTTTAAGTTGATCTGGACGTAAGTCGGCCTATGTTAATTTAAGGTAAGAATATTAGACTGGGTAATAATATTGTAATCATCTTAAAGTAATATTTTATCAACATTTTCTTACTTTCTAAGACAAACACAGCATACTACAGTACAATTTGTTTAATATGTGGAAAACGTACAAAACAAGAAATACTGTACTGTACATTTAATTCCTGGCACCACTGGTGCTTGGCTGCGGGTTGTCGATATCGCCTTCATCAGATCAGGCGAGGCTGCGGACGGGGTGATGGGAGGAGTTGCTCTTTTCATAAACATAGTGAGCTTCGTCTGAATTGTTTGTTTTTTTTTTCTCTTCTTAAATTTCGCAATAAGGACGAAATGTGTTGCGTGCCATCCGTTCAATCCTCGCAAATCGTTCAATATTTGGGTCCATTTTTTCAAAATGAGCGAGGAGTTTATTCAGTAGAGATAAATCTTCTGACAATCCCTTTGTGGTGAACATTCTTTGTGGCACCTCCTCCTCTTCGTCTTACTCCAATTCTCTTGTTTCTTCTTCCGCCACTCTTTCTTCTTCCAATTCTATCAGCTCTTCATTTGTAAGTTCACCTGATTCCCGGTCTAGCAACTCCTCGACATCTTCCATTTCACATTCCAATGAAAGGTCTTTTGACAGTTTCACTATTTCTTCACCAATCTCATCAAGTTCTTGTTCACTGTTAAATCCAGCAAAAGTATTTACATAACGCTTAACACACTTCTTCCATACGCCATTCATACACTGTGAGTCGACATTTCTTGCGGGGAGGGCTTCTGTTTTCTCTGATCTGAGTTCACCTCTGTTATAGCGCGTCTTTATTTGAAAAGAGCAGTGTCATATCGGGGCGAGTGTGAACGCTAACTTTGACAAGCACTATAAATTTACAGCGGTTGTTACAGACGTAAATCAAATGTATGTTTTTATTGTATAATATTAACAATAACGGCAGCTCTCTACTCAAAGCGGTAAACTCGAGAAGCTGCTAGCATCGAACCCAGAAGCTCTTGATTGGGAGTCAGCAGTTGTGTGTGGGAACTGTTAACATTTGAATGTGATGATTGTATATAAAACTTGTGCACGAACGAGACTGGGATAACTGTGCATGTGGATGTGAGTGGTGTGTGTGACTGAGAATGACTGGTGTGAAGCCTGAAGTCCAAATATCAAATAAACACTTTCACAAGTACAAGTATAACAGAACAAGTGCGCTTTTATTCAAGAAGAAAAAAGAAAGCAGGTTGCGGTAAGCAGTTGATGCGACTGCTTGCGTAGTGCAATCCTAAGAACTGCCCAATCAAGAGCTTCTGGGTTTGATGCTGGCAGCTTCTCAAGTTTGCCGTTTTGAGTAGAAAGCTGCTATTAGTGTTAATATTATAGGGTTATATGTTAGGGTTATATTATTATCAAAAATTGCCAAAACAACAAGACACAAACACACGTGGGGCAACACTGCTGCGTATATTTTTACTGCTGCGTAGCGAGACTTGAGAGTGCGGGAAACTGGCGCTGCCAACAGCTGGCGGGGGAAACAGTCAAACGCGTCGTAAAGTCGAACAGTCGTAACTTGCATAGGTCGTATGTCGACGAGTACCTGATATATATATCTATCTATCCGGCATCGTAGCTTTATTGCTGACGCAATAGTGTAGGCTTCAAATCATTTGGATGATATCCTTGGAAAGGAAAAAAATCTACGATATAAAAGCCTTACATTGCACAGACTAACAAGCCATAAAATTAAATAAGGTCTGAGATTGGCAATGATTGGTTTCTAATTAAGCAATTGGGTTGGAATGAAAACCTGTAGCCACTGTGGCTCACCAGGACCGACATTGCCTACCCCTGTTTTACATGCATAGCATTCTTTACGGTAAACACTAGTGGTCAGGGTGGCGTCATTATTTCTTTTGTTGTGGATGTCCAGGAAGCTGATGTGTTGGATTGGATTGCAGGGAATATTGTGTTGATGTGATTGTAGAACTCATTCAGTTTGTCATTTTTTTAGTATGACGAATGTGTTGTCTACATAACGTATCCAGATTTTGGGTGCGAACTGGGATAGAGCCATGTTTTCAAATCGCTGCATTACCAGTTCCGCTAGAAGTCCTGATAACGGCGATCCCATTGGCATGCCTTCTTTCTGAGTGTAGTATTTACCGTTGAAATGAATAGTATATATATTATAGTAGAGTTGGTGTAATGGTATTGAATCCTCCTATAGTCTTCTGCTTCTCTTTAGCAAGATTTTTGACTTGGTTATGAGTTCCTCTTTTAAAAGTATTCACTTTATTTTGGAACTTTAGTGAGAGAAGGTGCAAATCTTCCCAGATAAATAAATAAAAACACCTGAATGTATTTTAACCCCGCAGTTACAAAAGGAATTTGTTTTTTTGTTTTATTTTTCATTCATTTTCACCAACATATTGAATATTTTTTGTTTTTGGTTTGACTTTATGTAATGTTAAATTTGTTGATCATTGAGAGGAAATTAGTTACCCTAGGTTCTTGTCTATAATCCGGACTCATGTATAAGCCGGAGACCAAAAATCATACGAATTTTTAAAATAAAATCGTATCATAGATAAGCCGGACTCCTGGATAAGCCGAACGTACTATAACGTATAACTAATAGAAGGGAGGGAGGTCAGTGGTCTCACTCGCACCCATTTAATTTTTTTAAGGGGGGAGAGAGTGTGAGATATTGGCGTCCCTCTCACTCCCCGCATGGCGCGGTTGGAGCGGCCGGAGCGCGTTTTCTGTTCTGGGCGTCGCCGAGTCAACACGCGCGTAGCTGTCATTTAAATTGGGATTTTATATGTAAGCATATTTAAATATATATCGCGGATTTTTTGGTGGTTCGCGGATTTCTGCGGACAATGGGTCTTTTAATTTCTGGTACATGCTTCCTCAGTTGGTTTGCCCAGTTGATTTCATACAAGGGACTTTATTGGCAGATGGCTGAGAAGCTAGATTGCTTACTTTTCTCTCACTCTTGCGCTGACTATCTGTGATCCTGACGTATGGGGATTGAGCAGGGGGGCTGTTTGCACACCTAGACGATACGGACGCTCGTCTAAAAATGCTGAAAGATTATCTTCACGTTGCTATCTTTTGTAAAGCTGATTCCTGAGAAGACATGCTGCACAGTGCTTCGCATACTTAAAAGCTCGAAGGGCACGTATTGATTTTTGACTGAAAGACAAACTCTCTCTCTCTCTCTCTCTTCCTTCCTGCTCCTGACGGAGGGGGTGTGAGCTGCCGCCTTCAACAGCTTTGTGCCGCGGTGCTTCGCATACCTAAAAGCCAAACGGCACCATTGATTTGTTTGCTAGAGATTGTTTTCTCTATCTATGTGACATTCTGTGCTCCTGACACACACACCTTTGAAGAGGAAGATATGTTTGCACTCTTAATTGTGAGACAGAACTGTCATCTCTGTCTTGTCATGGAGCACAGTTCAAACTTTTGAAAAAGAGACAAATGTTTGTTTGCAGTGTTTGAATAACGTTCCTGTCTCTCTACAACCTCCTGTGTTTCTGCGCAAATCTGTGACCCAAGCATGACAATATAAAAATAACCATATAAACATATGGTTTCTACTTCGCAGATTTTCTTATTTCGCGGGTGGCTCTGGAACGCAACCCCCACGATGGAGGAGGGATTACTGTATAACCCGGATTTATGTATAAACCGATATTCTATTTTTTCATTTTCACAACTTTTTTCCTTAGATAAGCCGCGGCTTATAGACAAGAACTTAGGGTAGTTTTTCTTTATGTGTATGTTGTGTGTATGTGTCAAGACTGGATGATTTCCAATGCACAGAGTGTTGTGTGCTTGTATGCAAATAATACTGTTTATTTCTAATGTTGACTAATTTTGTAGATTTCAGAAAAGAACTTGTTTAGAAATCAGTTATTATATACATGTCATGCTTTCATAATGACATTTACTTAATTATGTTTAGCTATTCAGTAATTTTTTTTTGTTCATTTGTTTCATTTCAGCTTTTATCTGCCAAGGTTAAAACTAAAAAGTTGGAAAATAGTCTAACACAGGAGAGGAACATCAACTCAGGCAGGCAAAATTTGATATATGAAATCCATAAAGAAATGGCTGAAATGAAAAAAAAATATGAAAAAAAGGTGGGTGTGTTTTTAGAGAGAGAAAATAGTTCATATTTTCATATCATTGAGAGGAAATTGGTTAGTTTTTCTTCATGTGTACGTTGTGTGTATGTGTCAAGACTGGATGATTTCCAATGCACAGAGTGTTGTGTGCTTGTATGCAAATAATACTGTTTATTTCTAATGTTGACTAATTTTGTAGATTTCAGAAAAGAACTTGTTTAGAAATCAGTTATTTTATACATGTCATGCTTTCATAATGACATTTACTTAATTACGTTTAGCTATTCAGTAATTTTTTTTTTTGTTCGTTTCATTTCAGCTTGTATCTGCCAAGGTTAAAACTACAAAGTTGGAAAATAGTATAACACGGGAGAGGAACATCCACTCAGGCAGGCAAAGGTTATTATTTAAAATCAAAAAAGAAATGGCTGAAATGAAAAACGAATATGAAAAAAAGGTGGGTGTGTTTTTAGAGAGAGAAAATAGTTCATATTTTCATATCATTGAGAGGAAATTAGTTAGTTTTTCTTTATGTGTACGTTGTGTGTATGTGTCAAGACTGGATGATTACCAATGCACAGAGTGTTGTGTGCTTGTATGCAAATAATACTGTTTATTTCTAATGTTGACTAATTTTGTAGATTTCAGAAAATAACTTGTTTAGAAATCACAAAGTTATTATATACATGTCATGCTTTCATAATGACATTTACTTAATTATGTTTAGCTATTCAGTAATTTTTTTTTTGTTCATTTGTTTCATTTCAGCTTGAATCTGCCAAGGTTAAAACTACAAAGTTGGAAAATAGTCTAACACAGGAGAGGAACATCAACTCAGGCATGCAAACATTGATATTTAAAATCAAAAAAGAAATGGCTGAAATGAAAAACAAATATGAAAAAAAGGTGGGTGTGTTTTTAGAGAGAGAAAATAGTTCATATTTTCATATCATTGAGAGGAAATTAGTTAGTTTTTCTTTATGTGTACGTTGTGTGTATGTGTCAAGACTGGATGATTTCCAATGCACAGAGTGTTGTGTGCTTGTATGCAAATAATAGTTTATTTCTAATGTTGACTAATTTTGTAGATTTCAGAAAAGAACTTGTTTAGAAATCACAAAGTTATTATATACATGTCATGCTTTCATAATGACATTTACTTAATTATGTTTAGCTATTCAGTAATTTTTTTTTTTTTTTGTTCATTTGTTTCATTTCAGCTTGAATCTGCCAAGGTTAAAACTACAAAGTGGAAAAATAGTCTAACACAGGAGAAGAAGATCAACTCAGGCATGAAAAGGTTGATTTTTAAAATCCAAAAAGAAATGACTGAAATGAAAATAAAATATGAAAAAAAGGTGGGTGTGTTTTTTAGAGAGAGAAAATAGTTCATATTTTCATATCATTAGGAGGAAATTAGTTAGTTTTTCTTTGTGTACGTTGTGTGTATGTGTCAAGACTGGATGATTTCCAATGCACAGAGTGTTGTGTGCTTGTATGCAAATAATACTGTTTATTTCTAATGTTGACTAATTTTGTAGATTTCAGAAAAGAACTTGTTTAGAAATCACAAAGTTATTATATACATGTCATGCTTTCATAATGACATTTACTTAATTATGTTTAGCTATTCAGTAATTTTTTTTTTGTTCATTTGTTTCATTTCAGCTTGTATCTGCCAAGGTTAAAACTACAAAGTGGAAAAATAGTCTAACACAGGAGAAGAAGATCAACTCAGGCAGGCGAAGGTTGATACTTAAAATCCAAAAAGAAATGGCTGAAATGAAAAAAAGACATCAAGATAAGGTGGGTGTGTTTTTAGAGAGAGAAAATAGTTCATATTTTCATATTTTTTCTTTTAATTAGATCAGATTAGAGAGAGATTAGAAAAGAACATTAGTTTCACTGTCGGAATTATTTGTAATACTTAGATTTTATTACTTCCCATGGGCTCACCACCTATGGGAGGGGCCAAGGAGGTCGGGTGCAGTGTGAGTTGGGTGGTGGCCGAAGGTGGGGACCTTGGCGGTCCGATCCTCGGCTACAGAAGCTGGCTCTTGGGACGTGGAATGTCACCTCTCTGAAGGGGAAGGAGCCTGAGCTAGTGCGCGAGGTCGAGAGGTTCCGGCTAGATATAGTCGGACTCACCTCGACACACAGCTTGGACTCTGCAACCAATCTCCTTCAGAGGGGCTGGACTCTCTACCACTCTGGAGTTGCCCCCGGTGAGAGGCGCCAAGCGGGTGTGGGTATACTTATTGCTCCCCCGACTTGGAGCCTGTTCATTGGGGTTTACCCTGGTGGATGAGAGGATAGCCTCCCTCTGCCTTCGGGTGGGGGGACGGGTCCTAACTGTTTGTGCGTATGCACCGAACAGCAGTTCAGAGTACCCACCCTTTTTGGAGTCCCTGGAGGGGGTGCTAGAGGGCATACCTTCTGGGGACTCCCTCATACTGCATGAGTGGGCAATGACCGTGAGACCTGGAAGGGCGTGATTGGGAGGAATGGCCCCCCCAATCTGAACCCGAGTGGTGTTTTGTTATTGGACTTCTGTGCTTGTCACGGATGGTTCATAACGAACACCATGTTCAAGCCTATAGTTGTTAATATGAGCACTTGGCACCAGAACACCTTAGGCCTCCGTTCGATGATCGTCTTTGTGGTCGTGTCATCGTACTTGCGGCCACATGTCTTGGACACTCGGGTGAAGAGAGGTGCGGAGCTGTCAACTGATCACCACCTGATGGTGAGTTGGCTTCGATGGTGGGGGAGGATGCCGATTAGGCCTGGTAGGCCCAAACGTGTTGTGAGGGTCTGCTGGGAATGTCTGGCAGAGCCCCCTGTCAGAAGCAGCTTCAACTCCCACCTCCGGCAGAACTTCGACCATGTCCCGAGGGAGGTGGGGGACATTGAGTCCGAATGGGCCATGTTCCGTGCCTCTATTGTTGAGGCGGCTGACCGGAGCTGTGGCCGTAAGGTGGTCGGTGCCTGTCGTGGCGGCAATCCCCGAACCCGTTGGTGGACACCGGCGGTGAGGGATGCTGTCAAGCTGAAGGAGTCCTACCGGTCCCTTTTGTCCTGTGGGACTCTGGAGGCAGCTAATAGGTACCGTCAGGCCAAGCGGAATGCGGCTTGGGTGGTTGCTGAGGCTAAACTCGGGCATGGGAGGAGTTTGGGGAGGCCATGGAGAATGACTTTCGGATGGCTTTGAGGAGATTCTGGTCCGGCGTCTCAGGAGGGGGAAGCAGTGCAGTGTCAACACTGTATATGGTGGGGATGGTGCGCTGCTGACCTCGACTTGGGACGTTGTGGGTCGGTGGGGGGAGTACTTCGAAGACCTCCTCAATCCCACTAACATGCCTTCTAATGAGGAAGCAGAGCCTGGGGACTCAGAGGTGGGCTCCCCCATCTCTGAGACTGAGGTCACCGAGGTGGTCAAAAAACTCCTTGGTGGCAGGGCTCCGGGGGTGGATGAGATATGCCCGGAGTTCCTCAAGGCTCTGGATGTTGTAGGGTTGTCTTGGTTGACACGTCTCTGCAACATCGCATGTACATCAGGGTCAGTGCCTCTGGATTGGCAGACCGGGGTGGTGGTCCCCTTCTTTAAGAAGGGGGACCGGAGGGTGTGTTCCAACTACAAGAGATCACACTCCTCAGACTCCCTGAAAAAGTCTATTCGGGTGTTCTGGATAGGAGGGTCCGTCGGATAGTTGAACCTCTGATTCAGGAGGAACAGTGTGGTTTTCGTCCTGGTCGCGGAACAGTGGACCAGCTCTACACCCTGGAGGGTGCGTGGGAGTTCGCCCAACCAGTCTACATGTGTTTTATGGACTTGGAAAAGGCGTTCGACCATGTCCCTCGGGGAATCCTGTGGGGGGTACTCCGAGAGTATGGGGTATCGGACCCCCTGATAAGGGCTGTTCGGTCCCTGTACAATCGGTGTCAGAGCTTGGTCCGCATTGCCGGCAGTAAGTCGAACCCGTTTCCAGTGAGAGTTGGACTCCCCCAGGGCAGCCCTTTTACACAGATTCTGTTCATAACTTTTATGGACAGAATTTCTAGGCGCAGCCAGGGCGTGGAGGGGGTCCGGTTTGGTGGACTCAGGATTGGGTCATTGCTTTTTGCAGATGATGTTGTCCTGTTTGCTTCATCAGGCAGTGATCTTCAGCTCTCTCTGGATCGGTTCACAGCTGAGTGTGAAGCCGCTGGGATGGGAATCAGCACCTCTAAATCCGAGACCATGGTCCTCAGCCGGAAAAAGGTGGAGTGCCCTCTCGGGGTTGGGAGAGAGATCCTGCCTCAAGTGGAGGAGTTCAAGTATCTCGGGGTCTTGTTCACGAGTGAGGGAAGAATGGAGCGTGAGATCAACAGGGGGATCGGTGCGGCGTCTGCAGTCATGAGGGCTCTGCATCGGTCTGTCGTGGTGAAAAAGGAGTTGAGCCATAAGGCAAAGCTCTCAATTTACCAGTCGATCTATGTTCCTACCCTCACCTATGGTCATGAGCTATGGGTAGTGACCGAAAGAACGAGATCGCGAATACAAGCGGCTGAAATGAGTTTCCTCCGCAGGGTGTCTGGGCTTTCCCTTAAAGAGAGGGTGAGAAGCTCAGTCATCCGGGAGGGGCTCGGAGTAGAGCCGCTGCTCCTCCGCATCGAGAGGAGTCAGATGAGGTGGCTCGGGCATCTGATCAGGATGCCTCCCTGGTGAGGTGTTCCGGGCACGTCCAACCGGGAGGAGGCCCCGGGGAAGACCCAGGACACGCTGGAGGGACTATTTCCCCTGGCTGGCCCGGGAACACCTTGGGATTCTCCTAGAAGAAGTGGTTGGGGAGAGGGAAGTCTGGGCATCTCTGCTCAAGCTGCTGCCCTCGCGACCCGGCCTCGGATAAGCGGATGAGGATGGATGGATGGATGGATGGACATAGTCCCACTGACATCTCGAACAACTAAGAGCAAGGGTAATGTTGATGGTTGTGTCTTTTTAAGGTGATGTTGTTTCCTCTTAAAATAAGTCTTAATTTTGAAAAATTTACCATGAACTCACAAAGCAGACCCGTACAAAGGTACTTCTCAACTGTTAATTCTCTATTTTACTGTTTATTAAAAACAATTAGGTTTTGGGACCTATGGAAAATGATGGAAGTGTGGCTTTAAGCACTGTCCTGTTTGCTATTATGCATTTGTAGTACATTTGTTTATGAAACGATACTAGATATCATTCCAAAATACTATTCTGCATCATATACAGTACAAATGTATTGCTTATTGAAATTTGATTAATTTAATAGCTGAAGTAAAACAATGCTTGATTTCAGCTATAAACCTGCTGATGCCGTAGTACATTTTTAAATGCCTAAATTAGTCAAATTAAGTTAGGTAAAGCAATAAATGGGGAAGAGTAAAGTGGAGCCAGTGGGATGAGCTTTTTTTTTTTTGTTGATAGCCAATAGTTACATTAACAAATAAAAGCCCAATTGGCAACATTTCAGATCAGGCATGTTTATGAACCTTCTCGTCATCTACAGTATGTAGATTTATAGGGTTATCATTTGGTAAAATCTGCCCCATTTAAAACCAATTAATATTCCCACATTCAGGGTAATTTTTTTTTTTTTTTTTTTTTTTTGCAAGCCCTACTGATTTTATGTTATAGACAGTTGCATAGGGATGCTCCAATGAGGATTTTGATGGCTGATACCAATCAACAATTTCATGTTACTTGATCGGCCAAATCCAATAGATACTTTATTAATCCCAAGGGGAAATTCACATACTCCAACAGCAGCACACTGATAAAGAACAGTATTAAATTAAAGAGTGATAACCATGCAAGTATACAGACATATAATAAACTTTGTATAATGTTAACGTTTACCCCCCCGGGTGGATTTGAAGAGTCGCATAGTGTGGGGGAGGAACGATCTCCTCAGTCTGTCAGTGGAGCAGGACATTGACAGCAGTCTGTCACTGAAGCTGCTCCTCTGTCTGGAGATGATACTGTTTAGTGGATGCCGTGAATTCTCCATTATTGACAGGAGCCTGCTCAGTGTCCGTCGCTCTGCCACGGATGATAGAACATCTGCAGCATCTTATTGCAGATGTTGAAGGACGCCAGCCTTCTAAGGAAGTATAGTCGACTCTGTCCTTTCTTACTCGGAGTATCAGTATTGGCAGTCCAGTCCAATTTATCATCCAGCTGCACTCCCAGGTATTTATAGGTTTGCACCTTCTACACAGTGTCACCTATGATGATGATGATGATGATGGAGGGGCCTGGTCCTCCTAAAATCCACCACCAGCCCCTTGGTTTTGCTGGTGTTCAGTTGTAGGTGGTTTGAGTTGCACCATTTAACAAAGTCCTTGATTAGGTTCCTATAATCCTCCTCCTGCCCATTTCTGATGCAGCCCACGATAGCCGTGTCGTCAGCGAAATTTTGCATGTGGCAGGACTCCGAGTTGTATTGGAAGTCCGATGTATATAAGCTGAACAGGACCGGAGAAAGTACAGTCCCCTGTGGTGCTCCTGTGCTGCTGACCACAATGTTAGACCTACAGTTCCCGAGATGCACATACTGAGGTCTGTCTGTAAGAGAGTCCGCGATCCATGCCACCAGGTATGAGTCTACTCCCATCTCTGTCAGCTTGTCCCTAAGGAGCAGAGGTTGGATGGTGTTGAAGGCGCAAGAGAAGTCTAGAAACATAATTCTTACAGCACCACTGCCTCTGTCCAAGTGGGAGAGGGATCGGTGTAGCATGTAGATGATGGCAGCCTCCGCTCCCACCTTCTCCTGGTATGCAAACTGCAGAGGGTCAAGGGCGTTTTTTCGTTATCCCTTTAAAAAACTTTACACTACTCTCCTGCCTAATGAGACATATTGAAGTTATGTCCTATATTAAAGTGTATTTTTATAATTAAACTAACTATTCTTTTATTATTGACAAAATTAAATTGTACAGGCTTATTGTTCAGTGAACATAAAATACTAAACTAAGTAAAATTTCCCTTAAATACATACTTTAACTAATAAAATGTGTACAGAAGTATTTATACAGAATACATATGGCACAAAAGAAATAGAATTACAAGTTGTCATATTTAGTTTGTTTTTCTGTAATGTTTTTAATTAACCCTGGTTTCAAATAGGTACAATAGTTTTGGTAACACTTTACATTAAGAGTCCATAATTACACTGTATTTATACAGGTACTTACATAGTAGTTACAGTGTAACTGAGTTATTACTCCGTACTTACTGTGTAATACAAAGTAACGCTATAGTTAATTACTCAATTGTCAGTTATTCCAAAGTTTATATAATTACAATGTAACAATTTATCACTGATCCAAAAACAAGTGTACTTACATAGTTATGATGTAACTGTACATTCAAAATGTAATACATAGATGTAATTACATACCCTGTTTAACAGATGTTCCGTGGTCTGGGCAAGTGTAATCATGAACACTTAATGTAAAGTGTTACTGTAGTTTTCACAATTTCTCTAACAATATATAGTGTGTGTGTGTGTGTGTGTGTGTGTGTGTGTGTGTGTGTGTGTGTTATATATATAATATATATATAACACAGAGTATATTCTTAGTCAATTGATATTGGCAATGCACTTATGTTTTAATCATTCAAAATCATTAAATGCACTACAGCTTTTTGCTGTTAAAATATACATTTACTATATTTATACAAGTGTTTTTTTTCTCTTCAGTGTATCAACTAGACATTTGTCATTCTTGATGTTTAATTATAAAATATGGATTTCCATTTTAATTATGTAGTACTTGTTTGTTACCAAAATTTGCTGTATGATACACAACTACAAAGAAACACAGTGCAAATCTTTTAAAAAAAACCCTACAACCACGCTGTTAAACATCAAGCTGTTTAAAAAGTCCCTCTCGTGCCACCAAAACTTCTCTGACCTGTCAAAATATGAACTCCACAAGACAAGTGTCCTGTGCTATCTGGCACCAAGACATTAGCAGCAGGTTGTGTATGTTTCAAGTGAAGCATGTGTCTTTTAGCACATCCTACAGATGCGCGATTGGACTAAGATCCTGGAGGATGTGAAGGCCATGTCAACACTTTGAACTGTTTGTCATGTTCCTCAAACAACTCCAAAAATTTTTTTTTTTTTTGCAGTGTGGCAGGGCAAATAAGTGCTTTTAGGGAATGCTGTTACCATGAAGGCATGTGTATATGGTCTGCAATAATATTTAGATAGGTACGTGTCAAACATAAACATGAATGCCTCTACCGGCTTGGCTGCTTCCCATAGTGCAATCTGCAGCCATCTCTTCCCCAGTTAAGACTAACATATACCCAGCTGTTCACATGATCTAAATAAACATTACTCATCAGACCAGGACACCTTCCATTGCTTTTGTCTAGTTCTGACACTCTGATGCCCTTTTTAGGTGCTTTTGGCAGTAGATCGTAGTCAACATGGACACTGTGATCAGACTGCAGTTACGCAGCCCCATATGCAGCAAGCTGCAATGCACTGTGTGTTCTGACACTTCTGTCATTGCCGGTATTGATAAGTGTCATTGCCGGTATTGAAGTTTTTTCAGCGGTTTGTGTTACAGTAGCTCTTATGTGGGCACAAGACCAGATGGTCTAGCCTGCGCTCCCCATGTGCATCAGTGAGCCTTGAGTGCCAATGATCTTGTCAACAGTTCTTCCTTCCTTGGGCCACTTTTGACAGGTAGGGGTGTTCCCAGCATGCAGTGGTTAGTACAAGTCCTGCCATTTTACAGATGCTGCGACTCCGTCGTCTACCCATCACAATTTGGCTCTGGTCAAAGTCGCTTGGATCCTTATGCTTGCCCGTTTTTCCTGCTTCCAACAATCACCTTCAAGAATTGACTGTTCACTTGCTGTCTAATGTCCCACCCCTTGACAGGTGCTATTGTGATGAGACAGTCAATGTTATTCACTTCACCTGTTGGTTGTCCCTCACAGGTATAGTATACAGTACAGTGTACACCATGGTAGTACTGTCAGTGTAAAAGAGGTTTTGTTTAACTTGAAAACAAAGTGTTGACAAATGACAGAAGAAAAAAGTAGGTGTTTAGTGTGAACCATTGAGGTATCACAGTAGAATCAGAGTTGAAAGGTTTTGTCACCAGTTTCTTTATAGTATTTTAGAGCCTCAAAAAGCCTTGTTTTGGAAGATGTCAACTTTTATAGCATTTAGCTGCTTGATTGGGTTTTGTGGAGTTTTGAGAATGGTTCAGGATTGGACTGAATGGTGTTTTGTGTATCTTGTAACCAGTTAATTCTTAATGTGTGAAGACCATTACAAAGAGTTGATTTGCCTTATTAGTTATTTGTGCATACATTTTTCAAGGTTTTGTCCTTATTAATAATGAAACCACAACAGAGTAAAAAAAAAAAAACCTAAAGTGAAATTTGCAATCCTAAAATACCAACCAACAAAGAGTAAATAAGACATGTATTGTCATTCTTGTAGAGATTTTAACCATCCATGATGACCTTTTTCCTTCTTTCCAGTTATTGCATTAAGATGAGGGCAATAGTTGTCTTGTGTTGTCAAATACATTTCTTTTATGGTCATTATAGACCTGTTTTCCAAAATGCTTTAGCGGACAAATTTGAAATTGCTATTAGATCTTTTATTTTTAAGTGTTTAGAGTGTTAACTATTACTTATGAAAATTAGATTTACTGCTTTTTTTATTGTCTAGGACCAAGAGATTGAGAAAATGAAGGAACTAAGTGAACAAAATCAGAAGTTGATAGAAGAGAACGATGTCTACAAGCAGGTTGAGTCTTCTTCTGTTCTTCTTTATTCCATAGCTGGCGTTTGGAAAGGGGGTCGACCTCGTAGCCAATACGCTGCTGTTGGTGCCGCTGGATTCCATGCTCTGTTCACCACACTCTTCCATGCTCGTCGATCGGTTGCGACAGTTCTTGCTTTGATTGTTGTCAGTCGCTGGTTCTTTAGATCGTTCTCTACCTGTTTCAACCATGTCATCTTCGGTGCTTGTTGTTGTATTCTCCAATCAGGAGGATGTTTTCTCCATAGGAGTTTGTGCGGTAGTCGATTTCCATCCATCCTACAGACGTGGCCGAACCATCCTAATTAACGTTTTTGAATTTCCTCCGCGATCGGTGCCTGTTGGTTGCACCTTTCTGTGATTGTCTCGTTTCGGAGGCGGTCGCGGAGTGAGACACGAAGAATCTGTCTCAAGCATCGCATTTGGAAGGCCTCGAGCTTGTTGAGGACCGGCTTGAGCAATGTCCATGTTTCCAATCCGTAAAGAAGAATTGGAAGGATCAGCGTCCTATATAGGCGTATTTTGGTTTTGATGGTAATATTTGCCCGCTTCCATATGCACCACTTGAGTGAGGCAAATGCTGCTGTTGCCTGGCCGATCCGGCTGTGAACTTCGGCTGCCGATGCTGCTTTCTTCTCTGTGACCAATGATCCCAAGTACTTGAACTGTGGTACCTGCTCGATTCGAGTTCCATCAAGGTAAATTCTGGCTTCCGATCCGTCTGTTGTAAGTACTTTGGTCTTATCCACGTTGATTCTCAATCCGTATGACTGTGCAATGCGGGAAATGTCATACAAAGTGTCTGTTGCTTCAGTATCCGTGTCGGCGAAAACCGCGCTGTCATCTGCGAACATCAGATTGGTTAAGAAGTTTGTGTCGTCGTATCGAACTCCGTGTCACCCATCGAATGCTTTTCGCATAATCGCGTCGATCACGATGTTGAAAAGAAGCGGCGAGGCGACGTCTCCTTGCCGGACTCCAGTTCGGATCGGGAACTCCTCAGACATGTCATTCCGGATACGGACACTGCTGGTTGAGCCGTCGTACAATGCTTGAAGAAGATGAATGATTTTCAGCGGCACATGTTCGATCTCTAGGGCTCTCCACAAACTGGTCCAATCGATGCAATCGAAGGCAGATTTGAAATTGATGAAGACGATGCATTTACAGGCTACTTTTAGCTCCGTCTGTGTTTTAATAAATTATTGTATTATTAATTCTTGTAAAGAACAGTTAATAAATTTATCCTCTAAATGATTCATTAGCCTTATTCCTTTTTTCCCTTCCCCATAGTTGCATCTTAGCCATTTTAAGTTGTTGTTCTTTAGCCAACTCTGCTGTTTTGCTTCTAACCAGGAGATAGTTGGAGTAAAAGCAAAGTTATCTGAAGTTTCAGAAAAACTGTACAAAGGTGAAATGGACCGAACGAAGGAAGCTACACAATCAGATACTGGAGCTGAAGGTAAATTGAAAGTGCTGTTTCATCTAAGAGGAAATTGGATCAGTTGCAAATGTGAAATGCAACATGCCTTTAGACTTTGTTATATGTCTTTTGCATATACAGTACACAGTATTCAGAGCTGGTAAATTTGTGTATACACCCATTTATTTAAAAAAAAAAAAAAAAATCTATTAAAACCATGTAGCACTCAATAAAAAATCATGCTCAGATTATGTGCAAAATGGTTTTTATTTGAAATGCTCTAAATGAAAGAATCGTGTAGTTATGTTACATAAATAAATAAATAAATTTTATTTATATTGCACTTTATATTTTAGCAATCCCAAAGTGCTACAGAGTAAAAATAGAATAATAAAATAAAAAAGAACAGAAGAGTCTAAAATACTTTAACAAAATGACTTTCTAAAAAGATGAGTTTTTAGGTTTCGCTTAAAGGCCTCAGTCGACTGTGGGGCTCTCAGGTAATCAGGGAGGGCATTCCACAGCCTCGGCGCCACCGATGAAAACGCCCTGTCACCCATGCTGCTGAGCTTAGTTCTGGGGACTTGAAGAGTGTTAGTGAGTACAGAGCGGAGGGAACGTAAGGAGTTATGGGGGGGTAGGAGTTCCTGTAGATAAAGAGGGGCATGTCCATAAATGCACTGATGGGTAAGAAGGGAGACCTTGTACTCTATTCTGAATGAAACAGGGAGCCAGTGAAGGGTTTTCAGGATTGGGGTGATGTGATCATACTTTCGCACCCTCATCAGGATCCTGGCAGCGCTGTTCTGAATATACTGGAGTCTCTGGATACTCTTGGCAGGAATCCCAATGAGGAGTGCATTACAGTAATCCAGCCTGGAAGAGACAAAGGCATGGACGAGCTTCTCTGCATCTGCCAGGGTGAGTAATGGGCGGAGTTTGGCGATGTTCTTGAGATGGTAAAAAGATGACTTACAGAGATATTTGATGTGGGTGTCAAAAGTAAGTTGGGAGTCCATTCTAACACCCAAATTAGTAACAGATGTGGAAAGAGGAATGTTTTGGCCAGAGAAAGTAATACTGGTGATGGTAGAAGAGCGAAGATGATGTGATGTACCAACTAAGATGGCTTCTGTTTTGGATCTGTTCAACTGAAGAAAATTGAGCCTCATCCATGCCTCTATCTCCTCCAGGCAGGTAGACAATGTAGATGTTGGCAGAGGAGCAGTAGAGGAGGTGGGAGTAGTCCTGAGGTAAAGCTGAGTGTCATCGGCATAGCAATGGAACGATAAACCATGTCTGCCAATGACAGTTCCAAGGGGGAGCATGTAGATAGTAAAAAGGATAGGGCCCAGCACAGAGCCCTGTGGAACACCACAGGCGACGTTGTGGGTGTGGGACTTTGCGCTGCCAAGGGCGACATGCTCAGTTCTGCCAGTCAGGTATGATGTAAACCAATTTAGAGTAATTCCTGAGAGTCCAATAGTGTATTGCAGGCGGTGAAGAAGGATGTTATGGTCTATTGTGTCAAAAGCAGCTGTCAGGTCAAGGAGGATAAGTAGTGAAGGTGAACCAGTATCTGCCGTCATCAGAAGATCATTGGTGACCCTGACCAGGGCTGTTTCGGTGCTATGGCCAGGGCGAAAACCAGACTGAAACTTTTCAAACAGATTGTTCAGTTTGAGATGATCGTGAAGTTGTGCTGCAACTATTTTTTCCAGAACTTTGGAGAGAAATGGAAGATTGGAGATGGGCCTATAATTGGAGAGAACTTCAGGATCCAAGGTGGATTTTTTTAGTAGAGGTCTGATGACAGCAGTTTTTAGTGCAGAAGGAATATGGCCAACCAGGAGGGACTGATTTATTATCCTGGTGATAAGTGGAGAGATGGCAGAAATGTTGGCCCTCAGCAAGGGTGAGGGGAAAGGGTCCAGGGAACTAGTAGACGGTTTCATTTTCCTGATGACATCCTCCACCTCTTCCCGTGTGGCAACAGAGAAAGAGCAAAGAGGATGGACGGTCTCAGACAATAAGTCAACAGTTGGGAAGGGCAAGATATCCTTGGTAGAGAGGTGTAAACGGATATTATCAACTTTTTGTTTAAAAAAGTTGATATACATGTTGCATCTGTCATCAGTGGTCTCGGAATGGGCAGGTGAAGGAGGTTTGACAAGATGATTTATGGTTGAAAAAAGTTTTTTAGGGTTGCTGGAGCCATTTCTGATGGTGGAATAAAACTTGGACCGTGCAACCTTCAGAGCTTCTGCATACGCTCTCATGTGTTCTCTGTAAGCCTGTTTATGGACAGTCAGCCCAGAGGCCTTGAGCGGCGCCCAGCCGCCTTCATTTTTCGCAGCTCGCAGGTATACCAAGGTGCTGAGCACGAGAATGAGACGGACCTAGATGTTAAAGGGGCGTGGAAGTCCAGGAGACTGCTCAGGGACTGGTTGTAAAAATCCACAAGGTCAGCAACAGAGAGGGAGCTGATAAAGTCAGAGGAGAGAAATGTAAGGTCCAAGGCCAAGGCATCCACATTGATATTCTTCAGATTTCTGAAGTAGATCTGTCGTTTTGGTTTGATACGGGAGGAGAAAAAGGGCAGCTCCAATGACACAACTTTGTGGTCTGAAATACCAAGATCAAATACCTGTAGATTCCTGATTGGGGCACAGTTTGAAATGACCAAGTCAAGAGTGTGACCCCTAGAATGTGTGGGAACATCAACATGTTGTTGTAGGTTGAGAGAATCTAGCAGCTCAAGGAAATCAGCAGTGAGATAACCTGTGGGATTGTCAACATGAATATTTATATCTCCTAAGATTATGATGTTGGCAGAAGTAGCACAGAGTGTTGTGAGAAGATCAGTAATTTCCGGAATAAAGGCAGAATTGGGTTTTGGAGGTCGATAGATAAGGAGAACAGTCAGGGGAAACGGGGGCTTACATTTAAATGCAAGGCACACACAGGAAGATATTGCAGGTATCGAGATAGGGGACAACCCCAGGTCCTGACGGTGGATAACAGCTATTCCACCACCACGCCCAGTGCTGCGAGCTGCCTCCAAGTAACTGTAGCCAAGTGGTCAGGCTTCATTTAAGGCAGAGTAAACCTCTGACTGGTGCCAGGTTTCTGTCAGACACATGAAGTCAAGTCCTTTTTCCCTGATGTGTTCTTCAATCAGTATGGATTTATTGCTGATAGATTGAGAGTTAAATAGTTCAAATTTAACCAATGACTGTGAAGTAAATCTCTGTACAGGACGCAGAACATTAAAATCCACTCCACGCAGCTTAGAATTCATTCCACAAAATAAATCCAGCCGGGGATGTGAAGACCTCGCGATATTTCTGTCAGTGGCTCGGGTGTATCCCATGCTAGAGTCCAGAGATCTCACGATACTTCCAGTGTTGATAGTAATTGGAGCGACTGTGCTCTGATGACGCGTCAAACGTGCGACAGATGACCAGAAAGAATGAATGTTGGTAGTAGAACACTTTGGGTGGTTATAGAAGACAAACTTTCGGCTGGATCCTCTGTGAATGTAACGAGGACGGCGAAGAAGTCCCAGTTCTTTGATGATGGAGATGTTCATTTCAGGAGTGGTTGCAGGATTAAGTCGGCGGAGTTGTGAGTTAGAATATCTGAACGCCATTCAGACTGAAGAGGTAGGGAGGAATGCTGTCCAGACAGCGCCCGAAAATCTAAAGCAGTATATCCGGGCAACAGGTGAGTAGACAACAAAAAGCTTACCTTAACATAACTTAATAAAATCCATAAAGTCCACAGCAAACGGTAGAACAGTATATCCAGGCAGCAAGTGAGTAGGCAACAAAACCTTGATAAAATCCGTAAAATCCACGGCAAATGATTAAAACAGTACAAGAAAGCTTTCAGGAAAAAAAATACGAAACTTACTAATGAACACTAAAAGAAAAATAGTAAATTAATAAAGTTAATAAAATATAAATAATAGCAAAAACATTAAACATAAAAACATTAAACAAAGAGTCAGAGGGAGAAGCGGCGAACAATCAACGCCAGCGTCCTCTCACCTCCGCCAACATGAAATAAATACATGCCAGAAATGCTCAAAGGTATGGAGAATGTTTTAATGCGAAGAGAACTTCTTGTTTTGGAGTGGATGGTTTTTGGAGGATATAATAAAATATGTTTAGGACAGAGAATTGTCAGGTTTGAATGTGTGATTTGATTGAACTTGTAATATTCAAACCTGCCTTATCCAATGCTAGGGTTGTGGTAGTAAAAATTTATCATGTGCAAGTCAGAAACTGCCTCTGGATATGGTGCCAGTGCATTGTAACATACCCTTGCATTGACTCACACAGATGGAATTTTAGAGTTAAATTAATCTTAATTCAGACGCAGAAACATAAATTATAATTTAGTGAAGAAGCTGAGGTTCACACACTTTTTGTTGTTTGCTGTTGGGCAGCATGGTTTAATGTGTTTAGTGCCTTAAGACCAACTTATACCTGCCATGTACATAAATCTGCATTTACATGCAGACACAATTGAAACACTGGCCGTGGACCAAAGACTGTACTTATGCTGAAAGACAAACCTACATGTGCTCACTGGTCTGCGACTGCACTAGCAAAGGACAACCTCCTTTTGTGTCTGCTGATATGTTTGGAGCTTTCAGAATAATCGTTTCATTGTAAATTTTGATCAGATTGGAGAGAACTCTTTTTAAAATGCATTATTAACTGAGGTTGCTGGTTAAGGGTAAATTTCATAGAAGTTGATAAATCTTTTATTAGTCTAGTCTATTTGTGGTGTGTGTGTTGTGGCCACCAGAGGGCACACTAGCTCCCCAAACTCAACACAGACGGACACCAGACACAAATCCAGCACAACACTTGTTTTTATTTTTACAGTGGGAAACGCTTTTCTTTTGTTTCCTACCAATGCACAGAATAAAGCACTCTGCACTTTTTTTCTTTGCCTTTTCTTCCGTCTCTCCTTCCACCTCCAGTCCTACTCCTCCTCCTTCGGCAAAGTTTTGTCCATCTTCCTCCTGACTTTGGCTCCTTTTATAGAGCCCCTCGAAGTGCTCCGGGTGTCCCATGATTTCCTTCTGGCAGTTCTGGGTGTACCTGGAAGTGCTGCAATAAAGGGTTCTGTAGTTCTTCATGTGCTCCCTGGTGGTGACCACGGACCCCTATAGGGTTGATTTCTGAAGCTCCAAGCCCATGGTGCTTTACCTCCTCCTGTACAGTAGAAGGCACCACCCTGGAATGGTAATGCAGTGTATGAGCACTCTCCCCCAGTCCTTCCATCACAAGAAGTCCCAGCCGGGTAAGAGTCCCATCTGTTCACTACACTGTAGTGCATTATATTGATAGTGCCTTAGAAAGTTTCGCCACGGCAAGGAACCATCCTAAGGTGTCGCCTCTTCTCATACAAAGCCTAGATACATTAGAATAAATGGCTTGCTAAAAACTGTAAGGTTAGTTTGTTTTGGAGAAGTTGCTCTCAATCTCTAGAGTGATCCCAAAGCCCACAACCAAATTCTGGTTCATTTAGGTAGATGTAAACATGACAGTCACATTCTAGTGTGTACCAAAACTACAAGAGGGTTGTGTAAGGTATGAAAATGATTTGACATTACACTGATCTAACTACAGTAAGTGAAAGAAATGTTAAACTTAGCTTAAATAATCAATTAAATGTAAAATGTACAAATAGGCAGACCTACATAAAAAACTTAGCATAACTGCAATAAAACTGCATGGATAGGTACCATTCCATCGTAGCATGTCTCGTTTGTGATTCATGCTCGGAGCCCCTCTCTTGTGATTGGACAGCAGCTAATAAAGGTTGTAGTGTTGGTTTTGTGCTTTTATAAATACTGTCAATTGATCAGAGCAATCAAACCACTTCTAGAGGTGGTGAGAAATGAACAGCAATGTCCTGTGTGGCCAACAATCAAACTCCCTTAATCTTGTACCATAAGAGTGATATGCACAGAGTTAGTACTTTCAGTATTATAGCTCTTTGGCCATGATGTGGAGTCTGAATGTACATTAACTTGGGAATAGTGTAGCAAATGTTAAAATGAACATTATTCATATTTCATTTAAAAATCTTAAGCCACAGGTCCCTTTTTAAACATTTACTTTCTTTGGTGCATGGAACCAGCAGAATTTTTCACTTTCCTCCACACCCCACATTCTCACTTTCTCACTCCACTTACCCAAGTAATCCATTGTACCAGGAGGGGATAGAAGCAGTCCATTAATAGATATTCAAATTAACAATTATTTGTGTATACAGTATATTTTATTACTGCTATCAAACCTGTGTATAATAATATCTGCTTCATTGTCCGCAGATAATTACAGGTCTAAAAAGAATAGACTAGTTATTCAAGATGAACAGCAGTTTTTTTGTTTTATAATAGCAGGTTACAGTTGAGTAAATCTGCAACATCCTACAGTGAAATAAAAAGTACATTCCTGTTTCTTTGTCTGGTCTAAACGAAACTGAAGCACATCATATTACGCCCTTCAACAGACCTTGTGATGTGTGATAAAATGTCTACTTTCTGTAGCAAGTGAATTTGCTCATCTACATGTGTTCTTCTAATTATCAGGTAATCGCATTCTACTTACAGAGCTGTGTTAAGGCAAATAAACCACACAATTATTGCAATTGTGGTGATGTTCAAACATAGCAGGGGTCGACCTTCCATGATAATTCTTGAGACAAATTGTTTCTGCCCAATGGGAGAAGTGTATTTCAAAGTTTAAATAATTCGCTACTGGCGAATGAAGTAGAAATGATAATCACCAAACCTGTTTTCAGTCGAATGTCCGATCATTTTTAGTTGCAGTCTGGAGCCCTGATGGGACCATAGGCTGGGCCACTCAGAGGTTGCTTCTGGGCTGCATTTTGAATAAGCCTGCTTTAATTATTCAGTATTGCTCTGTAGAACGTGTTCTTGCTGCTTTTAAAGTTAGTTATTTATACCGTTTATCAAGTTAATGTCTAGAATGGGGCTTTTGTGTTTACATTTATAGGAGGAGAGGAAAAAAACAATTATGTCAAATTTTAACCATTTCTATTAAACCTTAAATGTGGGAATGTGTCTTATTTAAGCAGCACAGCTCTACAGTTGCATTGTTTTGTGGGAACATTTGTATACCAAGTTAAATTTAGGGCCACATTTAAAGAGTAATTTTTTAATTTACTGTAACAAAATTGCATTACTTATTAAATAAATATTCTACACCTATTTACTAGTGGCAATAGGAAATTGGATTAATTGAGGGACAACAATGATGCAGAATTCAGAATAAACTTCATGATACAGAACTACAGAAGAAATGACAGCATTAGCACTGAATAAATCCATCCATCCATCCATTGTCTCCCACTTATCCGAGGTCGGGTCGCGGGGGCAGCAGCTTGAGCAGAGATGCCCAGACTTCCCTCTCCCCGGCCACTTCTTCTAGCTCTTCCGGGAGAATCCCAAGGCGTTCCCAGGCCAGTCGAGAGACATAGTCCCTCCAGCGTGTCCTGGGTCTTCCCCGGGGCCTCCTCCCGGTTGGACGTGCCCGGAACACCTCACCAGGGAGGCGTCCAGGAGGCATCCTGATCAGATGCCCGAGCCACCTCATCTGACTCTTCTCGATGCGGAGGAGCAGCGGCTCTACTCTGAGCCCCTCCCGGATGACTGAGCTTCTCACCCTATCTTTAAGGGAAAGCCCAGACACCCTGCGGAGGAAACTCATTTCAGCCGCTTGTATTCGCGATCTCGTTCTTTCGGTCACTACCCATAGCTCATGACCATAGGTGAGGGTAGGAACATAGATTGACTGGTAAATTGAGAGCTTCGCCTTGCGGCTCAGCTCCTTTTTCACCACGACAGACCGATGCAACGCCCGCATTACTGCGGATGCCGCACCGATCCGCCTGTCGATCTCACGCTCCATTCTTCCCTCACTCGTGAACAAGCCCCCGAGATACTTGAACTCCTCCACTTGGGGCAGGATCTCGCTACCAACCCTGAGAGGGCACTCCACCCTTTTCCGGCTGAGGACCATGGTCTCGGATTTGGAGGTGCTGATTCTCATCCCAGCCGCTTCACACTCGGCTGCGAACCGATCCAGAGAGAGCTGAAGATCACGGCCTGATGAAGCAAACAGGACAACATCATCTGCAAAAAGCAGTGACCCAATCCTGAGCCCACCAAACCGGACCCCCTCAACACCCTGGCTGCGCCTAGAAATTCTGTCCATAAAAGTTATGAACAGAATCGGTGACAAAGGGCAGCCCTGGCGGAGTCCAACTCTCACTGGAAACGGGTTCGACTTACTACCGGCAATGCGGACCAAGCTCTGGCACCGATCGTACAGGGACTGAACAGCCCTTATCAGGGGGGCCGGTACCCCATACTCTCGGAGTACCCCCCACAGGATTCCCTGAGGGACACGGTCGAATGCCTTTTCTAAGTCCACAAAACACATGTAGACTGGTTGGGCAAACTCCCATGCACCCTCCAGGACCCTACTAAGGGTATAGAGCTGGTCCACTGTTCCGCGACCAGGACGAAAACCACACTGTTCCTCCTGAATCCGAGGCTTGACTATCCGACGGACCCTCCTCTCCAGGACCCCTGAATAGACTTTTCCAGGGAGGCTGAGGAGTGTGATCCCTCTGTAGTTGGAACACACCCTCCGATCCCCCTTCTTAAAGAGGGGGACCACCACCCCGGTCTGCCAATCCAGAGGCACTGTCCCTGATGTCCATGCGGTGTTGCAGAGGCGTGTCAGCCAAGACAGTCCTACAACATCCAGAGCCTTGAGGAACTCCGGGCGTATCTCATCCAGCCCCGGGGCCCTGCCACCAAGGAGTTTTTTGACCACCTCGGTGACCTCAGTCCCAGAGATGGGGGGGCCCACCTCTGAGTCCCCAGGCTCTGCTTCCTCATTGGAAGGCATGTTAATGGGATTGAGGAGGTCTTCGAAGTATTCCCCCCACCGACCCACAACGTCCCGAGTCGAGGTCAGCAGCGCACCATCCCCACCATATACAGTGTTGACACTGCACTGCTTCCCCTTCCTGAGACGCCGGATGGTGGATCAGAATCTCCTCAAAGCCATCCGAAAGTCATTCTCCATGGCCTCCCCAAACTCCTCCCACGCCCGAGTTTTTGCCTCAGCAACCACCAAAGCCGCATTCCGCTTGGCCTGCTGGTACCTATCAGCTGCCTCCGGGGTCCCACAGGACAAAAGGGTCCTGTAGGACTCCTTCTTCAGCTTGACGGCTTCCTTCACCGCCGGTGTCCACCAGCGGGTTCGGGGATTGCCGCCATGACAGGCACCGACCACCTTACGGCCACAGCTCCGGTCAGCTGCCTTAACAATAGAGGCACGGAACATGGCCCATTCGGACTCAATGTCCCCCTCCTCCCTCGGGATGTGGTCAAAGTTCTGCCGGAGGTGGGAGTTGAAGCTACTTCTGACAGGGGGCTCTGCCAGACGTTCCCAGCAGACCCTCACAACACGTTTGGGTCTACCACGCCTGACCGGCATCCTCCCCCACCATCGAAGCCAACTCACCACCAGGTGGTGATCAGTTGACAGCTCCGCCCCTCTCTTCACCCGAGTGTCCAAGACATGTGGCCGCAAGTCCAACGACACGACCACAAAGTCGATCATCGAACTGAGGCCTAGGGTGTCCTGGTGCCAAGTGCACATATGAACACCCCTATGCTTGAACATGGTGTTCGTTATGGACAATCCGTGACGAGCACAGAAGTCCAATAATAAAACACCGCTCGGGTTCAGATCAGGGGGGCCATTGCTCCCAATCACGCCCTTCCAGGTCTCACTGTCATTGCCCACGTGAGCATTGAAGTCTCCCAGCAGAACGAGGGAGTCCCCAGAAGGTATGCCCTCTAGCACCCCCTCCAGGGACTCCAAAAAGGGTGGGTACTCTGAACTGCTGTTCGGTGCATACGCACAAACAACAGTTAGGACCCGTCCCCCCACCCGAAGGCGAAGGGAGGCTACCCTCTCGTCCACCGGGGTAAACCCCAATGTACAGGCTCCAAGTTGGGGGGCAATAAGTATACCCACACCTGCTCGGCGCCTCTCATCGGGGGCAACTCCAGAGTGGTACAGAGTCCAGCCCCTCTCAAGGAGATTGGTTTCAGAGTCCAAGCTGTGCGTCGAGGTGAGCCCGACTATATCTAGCCGGAACCTCTCAACTTCGCGCACTAGCTCAGTCTCCTTCCCCTTCAGAGAGGTGACATTCCACGTCCCAAGAGCCAGTTTCTGTAGCCGAGGATCGGACCGCCAAGGTCCCCGCCTTCAGCCACCACCCAACTCACACTGC
This sequence comes from Erpetoichthys calabaricus, assembly GCF_900747795.2. Classification (NCBI taxonomy): domain Eukaryota; kingdom Metazoa; phylum Chordata; class Cladistia; order Polypteriformes; family Polypteridae; genus Erpetoichthys; species Erpetoichthys calabaricus. The sequence goes on along the minus strand of NC_041409.2, from coordinate 201,482 downwards.
ACCCGACCTCCTTGGCCCCTCCCATAGGTGGTGAGCCCATGGGAAGACTCAATAAATGAATTTTTTTTTTTTTGTTTTAAATACTGAAACAATAATAATGAAGTGGCTATTTTTTTTTTTTTTTTTTGGTATGTTTTTCCATGTGTTTTACTTTAAAATTTTACTTGCTCTTTCCCCTAATATAAAAATAAAGAGCTGTGTGTTAACCTCTCCTCTCATGCACTTTATACTTTCATAATTGCAAACAAATAAATTGACCCCCACCACCACCAATGTACATTATTACTGTATACCAGTAGTAGTAGTAATAATACATTTTATTTAGAAAATGCTTTTTCCATGCTTAGTCAGCAAAGGCCACTTTAATATTGTGTTTTTCTATAAAATGGACACTCACAAATGGTGTGGTACCCGCCAGTTCCCTCCCAGGTTGTTTGAGATATTTATACTACTTGATGCTTTTACTTTGAGGTTTGGGGCTGTGCACACGTACAGTATGTAGGTGACCACATTCTATTGTCTGTTTTTTAAACTCTTTTTTTTTTATATTTATGGTTTTGGATATCAAATTTTCCACCTGATTTGTCTTGTTAGGTTGTGAAAGTACTGTAATTGATTGCTAATTAATATGCTGCAATTCTTTTTCTTAGCTTTGTGCCTATCTTTTTTTTTTTTTTTTTTTTTTTTTTTCTTCTTTTGAAATCTATTGCCTTGTTTCTTGCTGATAAACACACTGACTTCATTCACTCTTCTCGTGAGTCTCCATCTCCATTTGGTAAACAGTAAATCAAGGGCCAAGTAATTGGTTGTGCTCTGCAGGATCAAGCTTGCCATGTAACATGCTTGTTGAACAATGTTTAGAACGTTTAACACCGGGCTTTGGCCTACTCTCACTCGCGCTCTTCTGATCTGATCATTTTTTTCTTTCCGCATAAACAGACACAATTTCTCACTTTTTGTTTGTTTTTTTTTTCCAATTGTTATGAAACTCTGCAGTGCAATATCCACCCATGACACAACTACCCATGTGGACACTAGGTGGAGCTCTGACTCAGAATTTGGCTATGTGTATGATGTCACGTCTACACTCTTGCCCGAGACCAGAAATTTCTCAGACTTGTCACTTTCTTGGAGACGGCCTGTTGCAGGGCTCCCAAGACTCGACATAGAAAGGAATTAAGTATTTTTTGCATTGCATTGTCATCTTCTGTGGCCATTTTTGATCAAAGTATTTGTTATACTGAAATTTACATTTCTTTAAAATGTAATTTGTGTAACATGATGATGTATGAACGTTTGGGCCAACAAAGTGTATGTATATATGTGTTTGACAGATGTCAGATATGTGTGTACATATATGTGCATGCATAGGTCTGATTGAAATCTCATATTTGGGTGGTTCTCTACCAGGTAAAATACAATTTGTTTTTGTATAGCCCAAAATCACACAAGAAGTGCCGCAATGGGCTTTAACAGGCCCTGCCTCTTGACAGCGCCCCAGTCTTGACTCTCTAAGAAGACGAGGAAAAACTCCCAAAAAAACTCTTGTAGGGAAAAAAATGGAAGAAACCTTGGGAAAGGCAGTCCAAAGAGAGACCCCTTTCCAGATAGATTGGCTGTGCAATGGGTGTCAAAAAGGGGGACAATACAATACACAGAACAGAACAAATCCTCAATACAGTATAAAAATGTACAAGTATGGAGCAGAATTTAACAGTAGATGATATCCCATAATATGATTTGGATTTGGTAATACTTATAGTTGGCCGGCAGACATCCGCTATGCCCTCTCAGTTGCGAGAAGCAGATCATAGACATGCTATAGAGTGCCTGTCAAATAAGAGTACACTACACATGTGTTGGACTTGACAGAAAGGGAACCAGCCACCATGGCACAAAGTCTCAGATGCTGACATCAGAAGTTTGATTCCCGCAAGGGGAAGAAAAAGTGTGTACACCTGATGACCCCCCAATTGGGGTATATTAATAATATATAAGTATACAGTAAGTGTGTGTGTGTGTATATAAATAAAATACACACACCTTGAGCTCTTGAAATAATTACTCTTGGCTTGGCATACTATTTTTTCTTTTTAAAATTTTGAGTTTTTTAATTCATGATACAAAACACTATTTTGGGGTTAAGATTGATAATTAGTTATATTTCTGTGGTATGAGATAGAAATAAAGTCAAGCAAATCTCTATTCATGCAGGCTTATCAAAAAACATTGGCAGTGCTTAGTAGATGCACAACGGATGTACTGTTTGCCTTGCATGTTGAACTGTTGAGTTTGCCTTTCTCAGTTAAATGTACTTTTAGTTTTGGTTGCTGTTTTTTCTTTTCTTAAGTTAAGCCTTAACTAACACAACCTTTATTCTTAATGCTGAAAAAAGGAAGAGTCTTCTCATCCCTCCTACTTGACTGCTTGTATCCTTAATGTAAGAACGGACCACCAGCAGATGGGCCTTTTGAACACTTGACAGTGAGCTGGGAGTACTCTATGGTTGCAGCTGATAATGAACTAAATAGGAGTTTGCATTTTCTTCATTTTTCTGATTCAGTAATTACAGAGCAGCATTACAAAATAAAGTCTTCCTGTTGTCACATGTGCTTGTAATGACGGTGCAGTCTTTTTTTTAAAAAAAAAATGGACGGACCCTGATGAAATTAAAATATATCGTTAAGCATTTTTTTAAAGAATGATTTAAATGCAAAACTTCAGACCATCAATGTAATTACCTTTTATATGAGATTAGGTTAATGAGGTGAAAATATTATGAAATATTTCATTTGTGAAAGATTAAAACTGAACTCCTGATCTTTCATTCTACAGGCTGATGATTGTGAACATTTCACCAAAGAGTGACAGCTTTGGTGAATCTCTCAACTCACTGAGATTTGCTAGCAAGCTCAGTACAACTATTTTATTGGTTTTAGGTAATGTGGGTAGGTTCACTTATGGTGAAGCTGGAGTGTTTTTATATAATTTAATGATGGTGACCTGGTTAGGGTAGTTTCCTCACACCCTCAAGAGACCATTTTAAACATTCCAACTTCAGTTTTAATGAACTGGAAGTGTAGTAGTTAAGTGCTGGCTATTTCTTTGCCCTCAGTGCTGCTCTAGGACAGGCACTGGCTCCTTGTTGCCCTATGGTTGAGTTAGGAGAAATGGGTGAAGTTTTATGCTTTTCTTTAAAGTTAACCTCTGCATTTCAAACGTGGTTGTCAAATTGTGTACTCAAAAGCTGCTCTTTATCTATTATAGTTTGTGGCTTTTAATTAAGTCTTCTGTAGGTCTACTTTGGCCAGGAATGTTTCTAGATCTGGGGAGGCAGATTGCGGCAGAACCTGAGATTCATCTACAACAATAACAACAACATTTATTTATATAGCACATTTTCATACAAAAAGTAGCTCAAAGTGCTTTACATAATGAAGAGAAGAAAAATAAAAGACAAAATAAGAAATTAAAATAAGACAACATTAGTTAACGTAGAAAGGAGTAAGGTCCGATGGCCAGGGTGGAAAGAAAAAACAGAAAAAAAAAAAAAAACTCCAGAAGGCCGGAGGGAAAAAAAAAAAAATCTGTAGGGGTTCCAGGCCACGAGACCACCCAGTCCCCTCTGGGCATTCTACCTAACATAAATGAAATAGTCCTCTTTGTAGTTAGGGTTCTCACGGAGTCACTTGATGCTGATGGTCATACAGACTTCTGGCTTTTAACCCATCCATCATTGTTGGAACATCATGGTGCTTTGGGTAGATGGTGGTAGTCTCTCTCGTGTGGTGCTCTAGTTGTACACTAATTTTGTGATCTGGAAGTACACCTTCTCTAACAAATAAGATGGAGCAGCTGGTTATGGGCATTGAGCATCTTTCTGGCACTGAGATCTTTGGGATATGCTGTACAGCCTTTACACTGACTCCAGGTCCGATTCTGTTTTAATCTGATTTCTCTCTTTCTCTGTTTAGGTGAATGAATGTGATTGGGACAGCAGTTGCCAACAGAACATGACTCCTCAATACTTTTGTAAATACTAAAATGTCTAAATAAAATGTGATTTTTCTCTTTTAGAACATAATCTCTTTTGTATACATTTTATACGTTAAAAATCAAATAATAAAAACACAACTGCATTTTTTAGTACCTTCAGGTCAGGCTTTGTTTGTGCAATGTATGTTATGAAGGTTTTCTTTATAATCCTGTAAAGAAGTAGATTTTTTTTTTTTTTTTTTATTAGATAGATAGATAGATAGATAGATAGATAGATACTTTATTAATCTCAGGGGGAAATTCACATACTCCAGCAGCAAAAAATATTAAATTAAAGAGTAATAAAAAATGCAGGTAAAAAACAGACAATAACTTGAATAATGTTCAACGTTTACCCCCTCTGGTGGAATTGAAGAGTCGCATAGTTTGGGGGAGGAATGATCTTCTCAGTCTGTCAGGGGAGCAGGACAGTGACAGCAGTCTGTCGCTGAAACTGCTCCTCTGTCTGGAGATGATCCTGTTCAGTGGATGTAGTGGATTCTCCATAATTGATAGGAGCCTGCTGAGTGCCCGTTGCTCTGCTACGGATGTCAAACCGTCCAGCTCTATGCCAATAATAGAGCCTGCCTTCCTCACCAGTTTGTCCAGGCGTGAGGCATCCTTCTTCTTAATGCTGCCTCCCCAGCACTCCACTGCGTAGAAGAGGGCACTCGCCACAACCATCTGATAGAACATCTGCAGCATCTTACTGCAGATGTTGAAGGATGCCAGTCTTCTAAGGAAGTACAGGCGGCTCTGTCCTTTCTTGCACAGAAAATCCGTATTGGCAGTCCAGTCCAATTTATAGTCCAGCTGCACTCCCAGGTATTTATAGGTCTGCACCCTCTGCACACAGTCACCTCTGATGATCACGGGGTCCATGAGGGGCCTGGGTCTCCTAAAATCCACCACCAGTTCCTTGGTTTTGCTGGTGTTCAGTTGTAGGTGGTTTAAGTCGCACCATTTAACAAAGTCCTTGATGAGGTTTCTATACTCCTTCTCCTGCCCACTCCTGATGCAGCCCACGATAGCAGTGTTGTCAGCAAACTTTTGCACATGGCAGGACTCCGAGTTGTATTGGAAGTCCGATGTATATAAGCTGAATAGGACCGGAGAAAGTACAGTCCCCTGCGGCGCTCCTGTGTTGCTGACCACAATGTCAGATCTGCAATTCCTGAGACGCACATACTGAGGTCTGTTTGTAAGATAGTCCACGATCCATGCCACCAGGTATGAATCTACTCCCATCTCTGTCAGCTTGTCCCTAAGGAGCAGAGGTTGGATGGTGTTGAAGGCACTAGAGAAGTCTAGAAACATAATTCTTACAGCACCACTGCCTCTGTCCAAGTGGGAGAGGGATCGATGTAGCATATAGATGATGGCATCTTCCGTTCCCACCTTCTCCTGGTATGCGAACTGCAGAGGGTCGAGGGCGTGTTGGACCTGTGGCCTCAGGTGGTGAAGCAGCAGCTGCTCCATGGTCTTCATCACGTGTGATGTTAGAGCGACAGGCCGGAAGTCATTCAGCTCACCAGGACGTGATACCTTTGGGACTGGGGTGATGCAAGATGTTTTCCAAAACCTCGGGACTTTCCCCTGTTCCAGGCTCAGGTTGAAGATGCGCTGTAGAGGACCCCCTAGCTCTGATGCACAGACCTTCAGCAGTCGTGGCGATACTCCATCTGGACCTGCTGCTTTGCTGGCACGAAGTTTCCTCAGCTCTCTGCTCACTTGCGCTGCTGTATTTGTGGGTGGGGATGAATCTCCTATGTTGGTATCAGCAGAAGGATGTGTAGAGAGTGCAGTACTCCGAGGTGAGAGTGGGTTAGGGTGGTCAAACCTGTTAAAGAAGATGTTCATTTGGTTTGCTCTTTTCACGTCTCTCTCGATGGTGGTACCCCGCTTCGAGCTGCAGCCAGTGATGATCTTCATCCCATCCCACACTTCCTTCATGCTGTTGTTCTGCAACTTCTGCTCCAGCTTTCTCCTGTACTGCTTCTTCGCCACCCTGAGCTGGACTCGGAGTTCCTTCTGCACGCGCTTGAGCTCATGCTGATCACCTTCTTTAAAGGCTCTTTTCTTCTGGTTCAAAAGGCCCTTGATGTCACTTGTAATCCATGGCTTGTTGTTAGCATAGCAGCATACTGTTCTTACTGGAACTAAAGTGTCCATACAGAAGTTGATGTAGTCATGTAACTGTTTTAAATAGTGATCAAGAAAGCTTTGAAATGTAGACTTCATTGTACCCTTATTGAATGATTAAAATGCATGCAGAGACAAATGATTAGATTTCCAGAAGTGAAATACACAAACACACAATCATTCTGTAGCTTCTTCTGGGCAGTGTGGACTGGCCAATGGGTGTGGACATTTTTAAAATTCATATTGTCGCCTGCAATGTTCAAAATGCAGGTCAATTTGTGAGTGTGATGGGGGGGAATAGAAATGATGCTGGAATGTCCTTTAGAGCGTATGTGATATGTGACATTGCATTATAAGATGTGGAAATAAATGTTAGAGGATTGTACTGGTTTGTTTACAACAAGGAATGAGCAGTTGTAACATAACTGCTAGGAATTGCAACAGTTTTTATAAAAGCAAATATAAAGAGAAAGATAAAGGATCATTCAGAGCAAATCGAATTTGGATCCAAAGCAATGCCATTTAAACAAGTTGAGCTTCATAAACAATGTGGATCCATAGGACTTGTTAGCCAAAAATGGACAAAACACCTTGACCATCTAACATGGCTCACATTTATTATTTTCTTTTATCCAATTATCTATTTTTCTATATTTCCTTTTACACTTTATTAATTAAAGGATTTTTAACCAACATCATTAATTTGATATTGTTGAATAGCATGTATTGAAAGTAGGCCGTATACAATAGCACAAAACCAAATGTACAAAAAAATAAGACCGACTCGGTTGTGAGGTATAAAGCATTCAATCCTGATATTTTATTTTTCTCTCTCCTCCTTCTCTGTGCATCACTACATTTCTGTAGCCCATTTTCATACCAGTGATGCACCTCAAAGTGCTCTACAGGTTGCCTAAGAAGTCCTTGATTGCAAAAAAAAAACTAAAACAAGAAAAATAATTCATAATGGCATTCAAAAAATGCACACTTGCATAACACTGAGAAATAGAAATCCTTAGTTTTTCTATGTGTTTTTTCTTTCAGTCTCTAAATGGTGGTCTGATATCAAGGTCATTGGGCTAGCGTGGACAGAAAAACAAAATGAAATCCAAAAACTCCAGTTAAGCTGCATTGGAAGTCTTCTAGGGTTTTCAGGCCAAAAGATCTCTCATTAATGCCGAGATGCATGGTCTTGGTATTGTACAGACCTACTTAGTTGGTTTTATTATTTGTGCACTATGGTACTGTCTCAGTCTGAATATAAAAGGTAGGAGCAAATCACACAAGAGCTGTTTGCCTGCCTGTCATGTGATAAATTAGACAGGCTTTCATAGAGAGAGAGAGAGAGAGAAAAAGGCCAAAGTTTTCATGATTAAAATTATGGTCAATTTTGTGTGGTCGTACTTTACCCTTCTTTGTTTTCAGCCTTAAGAAGGTTTCTATGAGGGTAACATCAGTGTTTTATCAATGGGGATGTCAGAAACATTAGCTGTATTAATAATGATTAATTTATGACTTATTATGGTAAAGATTGTCACCTAAAAATACTCTGAGTTAATGTTGACTCCATATTGGCTGTTTGTGGTGTTTGCTTGATTCCTTATGCACTTTTGGCCATGATTTTGTCTGAAGTGATGAATTTCACCATCTAGTTGGGGTTAAGAGTGTTAAGAAGAATACAAATTTTGGCATTCAAAAGTCTGGCCTTTCAGGTGACGTCTTGTGTTTTAATGTTGAATGTGGACAGTGATTTGGGAAAGGGAAGAAGTACAAAAAATGAATGGCACCACTTGTACAATAAAGACCCTGGACAGGGTTGCTGGAGACTTTTTGACCAAAAAAAAATTCTGGGCAGAGTTATGTAGACAATGCTGAATTTTATCTAGTCTTGCTGTCATTAGAACCAGAATGTTACTGTGAAAATCTGATTTGGTTGCTTATTGTCTTAAGTGACCTTGGGGGGACAAAAAGTAAAAGGCTTTCAAAGATCAGACAGAAGTGTAACCAGTTTGGTTGTGTTGTGGTAAATGGGGAGGAAAAAAAAACAAAGCAAAGTTGCAAGCTGCGTGCAAGTAGTTCTCTTACAAACTTCAAGTAACTGGGCGAAAGAGGATGTGCCAGCAATTCAGGTAAATGTATAACAAAAAGAAATTCTAGGAGGTGGGACAGTGTGGAGAACTGGAAGTGATGATGAAATGGAGGGTGATCCTCAAGAAGGGATGGAAATGCAAGGAGTGCTTTAAGATTTTGGATTTAAGTATAGAGCAACCAGCTCCCAAAGGAAATGATCAAGAAAAGATTTGCAGCCTTTACTGAGAGGTTTTGTAAATGTTTTGTTGTTGTGTTAAAAGTGACAGCCACGTTTGATTTGGAGAATGTGTTGCACTTCTGTTCCAAAATCTAATTGTGAAAAGGACTGTAGAGCAGCTCCGGTTAGTAATGACCTGTAACATAACTGGTCTACTAAGGCGATCTAGATGTGGTTTGTTCTCTGCACATAATTGCTAGACTTCTGGGTCACTGGTCATTCATCCTTTATGCGTTCTTATTCCAGTATATGGTGGCAGACATCAGCTCTTTAGCCATACCAATCCAACACTGTAAGTATTTGAAGACTCCTCTACCCTGAAACTGTAAATATCGCAGCTTGGGATTCTTTGACTGTGCAAGGGAGCAAAACTAAGAGAACTGCACAGGATTAATGTCCAGATTCCACATGTGGTTGTAATAAATTGAACTTGTATTCCTTGTGCAGTAAGGGAGATGCACAAACCACTGTGGAGCCCAAGGATTAGTTTATTTAGAGTTGGATAGTAGTGTGAAATTCCAGAGGAACTATGCAAAATGAGGAGAAAGTAAAAGAGAAGTCTGTTCCCAGGAACACCAAGAGCTAGAGACATGGTCTCAAGTTTGAAAACACTAACAGGAGTTAATTAAACAGCAGTCAGAGTAATGTTAAACCTAATGAAAAAAGCACTGTGGTGGACAACAAATGAAAATGAGAAATACAAGAAGGTGGCCTTGAGAACAATGGATGAATCCCCATTCTCTAGATTCACTAACACAATATCTAACCTGTATCTCAGAATGGATGAATAGTAACTTTCTCAGATTAAATAAAGAGAAAACCGAAATCTTAGTGATTGGCAATAATGGATACAATGAGGCGATTAGAAATAAACTTGATGCATTAGGATTAAAAGTCAAAACGGAGGTAAAAAGCTTAGGGGTAACCGTTGACTGTAATCTGAGTTTTAAATCGCATATTAATCAGATCACTAGGACAGCATTTTTTCACTTAAGAAACATAGCAAAAGTTAGACCTCTTATATCATCGAAAGATGCAGAGAAATTAGTTCACGCGTTTGTTTTCAGTCGGCTAGATTACTGTAGCGCACTCCTCTCAGGACTACTCAAAAAAGACATCAATCGTTTGCAAGGAGTGCAGAATGCAGCTGCTAGAATCCTTACCAGGAAAAGAAAATCCGAACACATTTCTCCAGTTTTGATGTCACTACACTGGTTACCTGTGTCTTTCAGAATGGACTTTAAACTTCTGCTTATGGTTTATAAAGCCTTAAATAATCTCGCTCCATCTTATATATCGGAATGTCTGACACCCTATATTCCAAATCGCAACCTCAGATCCTCAACTGAGTGTCTCCTTAGAATTCCAAGAGCAAAACTTAAAAGAAGTGGTGAGGAGGGCGGCCTTCTACTGTTATGCACCTAAAATCTGGAATAGCCTACCAATAGGAATTCGCCAGGCTAATACAGTGGAGCACTTAAAAAAACTGCTGAAAACACATTATTTTAACATGGCCTTCTCATAACCTCACTGTAATTTAATAATATACTCTGTATATCCAATTCATTATAATAACTATTCATTCAGAATCTGTACTAACCCCTATTTTCTCTTCGGTTTCCTTTTCCAGTTTCCATCTACCCAAAGCACCATGATGTTCCAGCAATGATGGATGGATTAAAAGCCAGAAGTCTGTATGACCATCAGCATCAAGTGACTCCGTGAGAACCCTAACTACAAAGAGGACTATTTCATTTATGTTAGGTAGAATGCCCAGAGGGGACTGGGTGGTCTCGTGGCCTGGAACCCCCTACAGATTTTATTTTTTTTCTCCAGCCTTCTGGAGTTTTTTTTTTTTTTGTTTGTTTTTTCTGTCCACCCTGGCCATCGGACCTTACTCCTTTCTATGTTAACTAATGTTGTTGTCTTATTTTAATTTCTTATGTTGTCTTTTATTTTTCTTTTCTTCATTATGTAAAGCACTTTGAGCTACTTTTTGTATGCAAATGTGCTATAGAAATAAATGTTGTTGTTGTTGTTGAATCACAGAAGAAAAGTGAACATTATTGTAAGAGATAAAGCATTAGGCGCTTGACTCACGGGACAGAGACCACCATGAAAACATAGTGCCTCCCATACCTTTACTCCTCTTTGTGTGTCTTGGACGACTGAGTGTTTGCTAGCAGTCTAAGCACAACCTGTGTGACAGAAAAAGGCGAGAACCTCCGAATAAACCAAAGAAAGAAAAACTCAGCAGGTACAGAAAACAAAGTGAAAAACTAAAGAAAAGGAGACTGCCAGCCTCAGGCCTAACTACAATAACTAGAGTAAATTTTGAACACACAAGAGAAAACACAAGTGTCATGAATCAATGTTTTATTTTATGCAGAGTTAATTATTTACCACTTTGAACATGGCAAGTTGATAATTTTGACAATGAAGGATTTTTATTGTTGTTTTCATCACATTATTGCAGTACTATTTTGTTTACCATTTTCCAGCAGACTTTTATACTGACTCACAAACACACATTAAAAAGAAAATGAAAAAGACCAGGAGAACCAAAGAAGGAGCAAAAGGTTACACCTGGGAGACAAAGATTTTTCATCAAAGCCAGAATGGGATTGAAAAAATACTTGTACTGTAGTCGAAAATGATAGCAGGGATTTTGAAAACCAGGGGAAGACTAAATAAGTATCATTTAAATAAAACAAAACAATGTTTATATGTCAAAGAAGGGAAATCCAGAAACATCGAAGGTGACCTTTGCATCGTGGCAAAATTGATTTTACAAACCGCTGCACTCTAATGGATTCTGGGCAAACTCTCCATGTAGACGGCAAAACAGAAATCTAACATAGTGATGCAAACACAGAAAAGGAAAAGTTGCCGTGATATAAATGTGATTAAATATTAAAACTTTTCAGATCATATTCTAGACAAAACTCAACCTCCCAAATTCAAATTCCTTCTGTCTCAGAATCTTACACTCCTTATCTAGATTGATAGGAACTGCACAGCAATTTACACAGAAAATACATTAATGATGGCAATCAAAACATGTTGCCATTTCTTGATTCTATTTCCATGTTGTTTAGGGTGATGGTGCACGCTGCCAGTGACCTGTGCGTGTTGTGTGTGACACTCTGTCTTCATAACATGTGACATTATGGCACCTCACAATTTAAGATGGTGACCCTAGGAAGAATGTCCTAGCTTGTAGGAACTGTTTCTTCAAAATGGAATGCAGTCAAGAATAAACTTATCAAAGTTACTGTGAGGAATTCTCAGTCGTTCCCAGGATGCTGACCTCCTGCCATTTACTGTCCTGCAAACTACCTTATAAAGAGAGGTCCTGTGTTTCATATGTCATTGCTGCAAACAGACAAGTAAACCTTTGATAAAACAACTGATCTAATTAGATGTCTCTGGCAAAAGACCAAACACAACACTGCCAATGTTGCTAAAAACAGGAGCTTCATTTAAAAGGCCCTCTTGATCTAAATTGCTTATTTGCCATTTCATTAAGAGTTTAGACAAATGCATGAGTGGTACAAATGGCTTTCATGAGTGAATGTAAATTCTTTTTTGTGGAAAAGACAGCGCGGAAATCCTTGAACATTTTAAAAGCAAAACTGTTAAATATATCTTGCATTGCCAGTTCTCAGAAGAGTGTCAAGTGTCAGAGTGGATGATCTGTCCTCCCATCTTATAGCCATCTGAGAGGATGGAATCAATGTTGGCCATGCTAGTTGTCTGTAAGGAATCACACAAAGAGTATCAGCATATTGTAAAAATTCTGATGACTTTGGTGGGCAGTCCTGCCTCCTGTGCGTATTGTACACGCCAGCGATATGCAGAACAAAGCTTTAGAGCTGTCTAGTTGACTTATGGCTGAATACAATCAACTCTGAATCCACAAAATTCCATTCATTTCATGTAGATGATGTTAAATTGTTTTAATTTCAAATATGAAGCTGATTACTCCTAAAAAAAAAAATGAGTGTTTTACTTGATAAAAAGTTCACTCACCCGTATAGCAGACAAATGGGGCTCGTTCTGCACAGTCCTGCTTGGCCCACTTCTTCTGATTCGGATCCAGACTGGTACAGAAACGAGTGTTTTGAAAGACCTTTGAGGGGTCATTTATCCAGTTTTGGTAAGTGACCGGGTCATCATTCATCCAGAACCAGTGTCCAAAGATCATGGAGCTCCTCATTCCAATCCACACTTTCTCCCATATTTTGGTTTCATTGAGGTGCTTCAGCAAATGCCACTCTTCTCTTCCACTTCGCATTGTGGCCATGCCAGTGTTATTAGAATTGCAGTACTGAAAAGCTGAGAGCCAAGTCATTGGGTTGTTCACAGCATGGAACTTCCTTTTCACTGCAAGAAAAAAACAGAATGACACTAAAGGTGGTGGACACTACCTCAGGTAGTACCTAACCTAACCTATAACCTATACCTAACCTGCATACTTCTAAAAAGCTTGTGACAGACCACCTTCTGTTATATCTTAAATCTGCAGGGTGTGTCTCATGTGGTGCATTTCAAAGTAAAAATTACATTAAAGCTAAGATTTTAGCCACATTCATCTCATTTAAAAACAAAATTGCAGTAAAATCTCTCATCAAAAAGCATTTCTTTAGCCTGTGTTTGTTCTTCTTTGGCCATATCAAATAGGAGGCAGGGGTCAACCCAGCACAGTGTGCCAGTTAATTGCCAGGATCATCCGTTCATAATGGGATAAGTTGGAATCATTAATTAAAAGATGTGTCCAACAAAGCCCCTTGAAAATGGGGGTCAAGGTTAGAATTCCACACAGTCAGTGGCCAAGCTAGAATCTGAACTCAGGAGCTGCGAGGAAGAAGAACCTACCACTGCACGACTATTACTTTGTAACACTTAAAAAAAGTTGACTTCGGTTTATCAGTTAGAATTTCTGTATCTAGATCTTATATTGCTCTAAAATAATTAGTTGCCAGATCTCCTATTTGACTAATATATTTTTTCTACATTTTTGTAAACGATCCTACAACCTTCTGATGGGAGAGTTGCACAACTAATCACAGAGTGATGGACAAACGTGACCATTTGGTTAGACAGCAGACACGAGTCAGATGGCTGTAGCAGATGTAACAGCGAGACAAATTGGTAAATCCTAACACAGATTCACAATTCCCTGAGTCAGCAATTAAAAAATTTAACATGGTAGCAACTTTCTTATCTGCTTTAACACTCAAGTTTAACAGTGTAAATTACATCAAGCCACACACTGCTGCCTTATATTTAAAAATAAAATAAGACTGGCAGGCATGAGCACATGAAGAGAATGTGCAATGCTGAGAAGAGACAATCACATTAGAGGATTATAAAGTGCAGATTTCGTAGTCAGTATGACACTGATGAGCCTCATTTGTGTCCCTCTACCTCCAGACACGAGTCTGTGCTCAGCTGTAACTTACCTGCATAGCAGATGAATGTCTTACCATTTTTACAACCACAGTCATTCCAGGTGCCATTGTGGTTTGTTTCATTTCTGTGGTAGTACATGCAGCCACAAGATACATACTTATTGTTTGGTTCCCCTTTATTCCAGTTTCGATAGGTGAATGTTTCACCATTGCTCCATGTTCCATTGGTCTTATTTACAAGTATATCTTTTAGCCCAATCCAGATTTCTGCATCAGGGTAATTTTCTCTTGTAAAATTGCCCAGAATTTCCTTAAGTTCTTTCCCATCTGCAATAGTCACCAAGTCAGTGAAGTTACTCCGGCAGTAAGCCTGTGCATTTGCCCAGTTTGTCATTTCATTTACATAATAATAGTTAAACTCCTGGGATCCGTGCACAGCCAGTACAAACAAGCTGAATCCTGCAGCAGATCCTTAGGTATATTGGGAGAAGGATGCTAAGTATACAGCTGCCAGGGAAGAGGAAAAGAGGAAGGCCTAAGCGAAGGTTTATGGATGTGGTGAGAGAGGACATGCAGGTGATGGGAGTAACAGAACAAGATACAGAGGACAGAAAGCTGTCCGCTGTGGCAACCCCTTACGGGAGCAGCCGAAAGAAGAAGAAGAAGATTTATAGAAAGCAGACTATCTGGTATATGGGAATATCTAGGAAACAGAATGTAAAATAAATATTTGCCACTATAAGTAATAGAAGGGGTGAATTCAGGAACATTCTCATTCAGTCCCAAAATATATTCTCAAAACAAATAAAATTAAAAGACTAAAATGCAACACTGTAAACATCACAGTACAAGAAAATAAATCAGACCTAGTGGAAGTTCAAACACAAAAGCTAGAAATAAAAAAGCTTTTTTGTCTTTCTGTCTCTGATATGTTACTGGACCATATCACAGCTCTTATATTCTTTATTTATTATATATCTGTCATCAGGTCTTTGTCATGTTTGTCATGTAACTATAGAGTTATATTTCTGCTTATTTATCCATTATACACATGTTTATGTTTATGTGTGTAAATGTTAGTAAAATATTGTATTGTAATATCTGCAGAGGGTGGCACGGTGGCGCAGTGGGTAGCGCTGCTGTCTTGCAGTTGGAAGACCTGGGGACCTGGGTTCGCTTCCCGGGTCCTCCCTGCGTGGAGTCTGCATGTTCTCCCCGTGTCTGTGTGGGTTTCCTACCACAGTCCAAAGACATGCTGGTTAGGTGGACTGGCGATTCTAAATTGGCCCTAGTGTATGCTTGGTGTGTGGGTGTGTTTGTGTGTGTCCTGTGGTGGGTTGGCACCCTGCCTGGGATTGGTTCCTGCCCTGTGTTGGCTGGGATTGGCTCCAGCAGACCCCCGTGACCCTGTGTTCAGATTCAGCGGGTTGGAAAATGATGGATGGATGGAATGTCTGCAGACTGGAACTTAAGGTCCTGTCACATTATGCAACTTTTCTAGTAACTTTCAGTCACAGACTTCTTTGGCCACTAGTGTGAAATACCAAGCTACTCAGTCCAACTAGTCTGCCTTGACAGAATCAAATATAGTTGATTTTATCTTAAGTCATCGGACTTGGCTCTGTGTTCATGAGAGCTGACACTCACCTGAAAGTACAATACATATAATGAAGCAACAAGGAATAAGAAATGTCAGTGTTTTGGACCTCACAAACAAAAACAGGAGTTGGTTTGTCTTATGTTTCAGTCTTATGCATCCCAACAGAATAGAAAAAAGAAAAGATAAAGGATTCTGGATTACAGTTAAGCCTGCCTGTAAATTCTTCGTATAGCACTAGGGATGCACCGATACCGAAACGGGTATCTGGTATCGGCCTCGATACCACATTTTCTAAAGTACTCGTACTCGTTAAAAGTCCCCCGATACCACGGTCTGAGAAATGTCTATGTTTGAGCGGCGTGTAAGGGGTTAATCACAGGCGCCGAGTGCCCGCCCCCAGGCCCCGGCTGCAGCTCAGAGCGGGGAGAAGGCGAGGCGAGACATGTCAGCCGTGTGGAACTATTTCAAAGTGAATGAAGACGACAAAACAAAGGCGGACTGCAAATTGTGCTCAGCGAAATTGTCCAAAGGAGGCTCAAAAGGTAGCGCATTTAACACAAGTAATTTAATCAAGCACCTAAAATCCCAACACGACAACGAGTACAAAGAGTTTACCCACGCTTCTAAACCAACACAACCCACGCTGCAGCAAACTCTTGCAAGACGAGAGAAAATGTCCAGAGACAATCCACGTGCTGTGAAAATAACACTGGCAATTATCGAGTACATTGCATTGAGTGACCAGCCACTCTCGGAGGTAGAAAATGTGGGACTCCTGCATCTCTTCCATGTTCTGGAGCCCAGATATGGTGTCCCAAGCCGCCGCTACATGACTGACACAGAGCTGCCTAAACTACACGACTCCGTGAAAAAACATATCCACAGCCTACTGCAAGCCTCCTCTGCGTTTAGTTTCACCACGGATATTTGGACAAGCAGTGTTAGCCCCGTGTCGCTAATTAGCCTAACCTCCCCACATACATCAATTTACATTCTTGGCATTGAATGCCATAGATGCAGTTAATCGATGTCAGGGATAGCTGTTGGTAAATCGGATATTCCTCCCTGGTCTCATAATTCCTGACTATTTTTTTATAAACAAAAGGAATCTCCCAGGCACGCCTATTCTTGAGTCGGGACACACAGGAAACCCTAACCATCAAATCTTTCAGATTTTTATTTTTTCTATATGATGAGATCACCCTCCATTGTTGCAAGTCCTGATCCCCTAACTGAGCCTCCGAAAAATCATTCTTCAGAACCCTAGTTACCTTTTGGGCTTGGTTAGAAAATGTAAAAATCAAAGGGGATAATCTTATTCTGTTCTATCGTTATCCCTCCCATATTCCTGTTCTTGTCCCATGATTATACTCCCCACGATCTCTTTATTTCTGATCCTTCCCACCACCATCGTCCATCTCCCAAAACAAGTTGAAAACCAATCATTAGATTTAAAAATTCCCCCAACTCCAATTTCCAGCTCACTTTCCACCATCCTCCTCATTAATTTCACACCCACATCATCCCATTCCACCCCCTCTACTAACCCTGAAAAAATTATATCTCCCATACCCTCATCCCATCTCTGTCCTTGACATTTTCTTACCCAATCACTACCCACATCAGTAACTATCCTTCCAAAAACAACCTTCTGACTACTCCCCTCCTCACTAGCCCCCCAACTGAGACATTTTAACCTTAGGGCCCCTCCCTACTACTGCACCATCAGGGCCACCTCCAACAATCGTAAAGTTAGGGTACGGGGTGGGGCAAGTCTCTAACAAGGTGTCTACCTGCACTACTTTCCCACTCTGGGCCCCAACCCCACTATTTTAACATCAGGAACCCCCCCCACTACCTTAAGGTTGGGGCAAGTCCCTAATAAAGTGCCTACCTCTAATTGCCCTTCCATCCGAAATCTTTGTAAGAAATAGATGGCTCCCCGCCACTGATTTTGCCATTCCATTTGTTGTATGTGATCCTGCAAAAATAACCATCGGCCCTACCCCCTCCATTTGATCTAACATTGTTTGTTTTTTGTTTTTCAGCTTCCGAGGAGTCCAAACTGGCATAAAAGAAGATGGAAGATTCAGAGAGAAGAGAAGAATCGGCCCCCGGTAAGTAAAACCTTCGATAAAAGCTATCTCCAAGTTTCCTAGATACCATTGTTCTGTTACTCGAAAAGCCCAATCCCCTCTCTCCCCCAACCAAATATTCTCATACCATCCCTTCACTCCATCTATATCGCCATTTATCAACCCATCCATAACTCCATTCCAAACTATCTTCCATACCTGTCAACCAGGATAAGTCTCCTGAGTCTACATCTGAGTCCTAAAACCAACTACCGGCACCTGTGGAATCCCCGTCGACCTACTCAAGGGTAATGTGTGAGGTTAAATACCCCCTATATTGCTCTTGCACCCTCCATTTTAATCTCCCTAACGAATCTTTTAGAATACCCTCTCTGTCTCAAGGCCTTAAACAGAGTCGTCATCGCCTCTTCTACATCTGCCTGATCACTATTAATACGATAAAATCTGATCAGCTGGGATTTAATGATCCCCCGGAAAGTATGTTTAGGATGATAATTACTCGACTGCAGAAGTGCATGAGTATCTGTACTTTTAAAGAACACTTTTGTAACAAGATATTTGTTCGTGTTCTTTACACTAGATCGAAAGCTGAGTTGAGTATCCAAGAAGGTGACCAAATCCCGACTAATTTCTGCCGTCAGTTTAATAGTCTCATGTACAGTATTCAAGGTATTTACAAAATCCTCAAAATCTTGTTGTGAATATACCCCAAACGCCAAATATATCATCAAGATACCTCAGATACAAGAATGGGAGCTTACAACATTTGCCAAAGGCGGTACGCTCCCATTCTGACATATATATATTTGCGTAAGCTGGGGCATACTTCTTCCCCATCGCTGTTCCGTGTACTTGTAAATATGGAAGCCATTAGATGTTAAAGCACATCATTGAATAAGAATCAGTCCACTATGAGCATCACAGGGGTCTTCAGGGACTCAGCCCTCACAAAGCTTTGCTGAGTCGTTGTGTGCATCACACTGGACATGAAAAGGATGAAAGGAAGAAGGTCACAGCCAAGTTTGGTCAATATAAAGGTTACAAGGCCATTTCCAAAGACCTTCATGTTCCTGTGGCCTCAGTAACTAACATCAAGAAGTTGAAGGTCCATTGGACTGTAGCCAAACACACTGAATGCTGCTGCAGATGGAAAATGGACCCCCAACTGAACAGAAGGACAGCTTCAGTGGTGGAGAAAGAACCAATGCAAACATCAGGACAGATTCAGGCTGACCTCCAAGATCAAAGTACTACAGCTTCAAGTATCTTCATCAAGCACTTACTGAATGAAAGTGAGCTCTGTGGCAGAAGACCCCACTTCTGAAAGACAGACTAAAAAATAAAATAAATAACTGACTGGAGTTTTCTAATACACAGTTGACAAGCCACAGTACTGAAGAAGGTCGTTTGGACTGATGAACCTAAACGAGAGCTTTACAGTAAGTCACAGCAGCTCTGTGTCCACAGAAAACAAAATGAGTGTTCAAAGAAAAAACACAAAACATGGAGGAGGCTCATTAATGTTAGGGGGGCTGCTGTGCTGAATCTGTGCAGGGCACAATAAAATGAGAATATCATCAAGACCAAGAAATTCTGGAGCAAACATCACAAAGCTCTGTCTGAGGTGCAGATTATGGATCCTCCAGAAACGTACAAGTAAGACCACCCAAATATGGTGGAAATCACATTGGAATATTCTGAAGTGGTCCAATATGTGACCTAAAATGAACCCAAGTCAACATCCATGGGAAGAGCTGGAGGTTACAGTTGGGAGAAGAAGTCCATCAAAGCTCAAGAAGACTGGGCCGAGTGGGCAGTGAGGGGATAAGAAGTCTCATCCAGAGCTGCAGGAAGTGCTTGATGGCCAGGTCTCACCTGAAATTAGTCGGTCAGAGAACATTAGCTGAGGGTCCCAATAATGGTGTTCACATCATTGTCATTTATTTTATTGTGTACGTCTGAACTTAAAAGCAAAGAGTCTGCTCTCTGGAATAATGAATAGTGGATGACAATCCCTGTGGTCAATTTACATGTATTTGACAGAAAATTAGGTTCTTGTTTAAAAAGTGGAAAGGGACAAAAACTACTGGGGACATGTCGGTGACACAAACAGTAGAGAGACAGACGTGACAGGTGACATATAATGATATAAATATGATTGATTCAGGTCAGCAGACCATCATGGCTGTGGTGGGTTTAATTGTAATGATTTTTTAACACAACATTTTTCAAACCAGTTTAATCCAGTTCAGGCTGCGTTGTGTTAAGTCAGGTGCTCACAACCACACAAGGCCAATTCTGAGTCACCAATTCACCCAACATGCACGTCTGTGGATTGTGTGAAGAAAACCAGGAGTGACACGAGGAGAACACGCTGACCTGACCAAAGACGTCCACTAGGCACCAAATTGAAGGTCGTGAAGCTCAATCTGTGAGGTCGCAGCTCCAACCCCTCAGCCAATTTTTGGATTTTAATCGTCTCCTTTAGTGACTGAGTAGCTTCAGCTCACACCATGATGATTTTCTCATAAACTCCACATCTCTCAGCACTCAATGGCCATCTTGTTTGCTGGCCAGTAAATCATCAAGTTTTCAGTCACAAGTTTATGACAATTCATTACAAACATTTCATTTTCAGTAAGTTTTTATTTTATTTTTATTTTCATATTCTGTGTAGCCCTGACCTTTGGAATGTCAGTTTATGATGAAGTGTGACAGTGGATTGATTTAAAATTAAAGAGGTTGGCTGTGACAATAGTGTAATTAATAAAGCCAGCGGTCCGTGTGAACTCTGACCTCAACGGTTAATCTTGTGCTCATAATGATGGTGCTGATCAGGACAGCACACAGTTGTTTGCTCGCTGCTGCTGATGTGCTGTTCTTCTCTGTTAACTTTACCTTTTGTAACAATATGAGGATTACATTCACACGAGATCAGCTCCTGTCTATTGAAATTGGACTTCATTTCTCCTCCACTGATTAAGGATACTTTCATACGGATTTAGCACTTATGGACCTCCGACTGCAGGACTCGGCCCCCCAGCCAGGTAACTCCCACCTGAAGAGGAGAAGGGGGATGCGCTCAGGGTCTCTCGAGGGGTTCAGGAGACGCGCTTGTCAAGTGCCCCTTCCCTTACTAATTTTATCAACGTCAGACCACTGAGGCCCACAACAGATGAACTTCATCTTTTTCTCGGCCCCCGTTAAGGATTATTCTCTCTGGTCAGCATATTGCTGTGTGGACACCTGGCTTACTGCATCAGATCCTGACTCCACATGAGAACTGCTGGGGTTTCTGCTTTACAGAGCAGTTAGAGATGCTGATCATCACAACAAGTCAAAGGCACTGGAGTCTGCTGCTACATTAGTATGTTTGTGTGGACTCCCACCTCTCAGGACAGTCTCTGTATCATAACAGGCGCCCCTCAAGGCTGTGGGCGGCCCCCCTACTTTACTCCTTGTACCCCAATGACTGCAGGCCCACTGATCCTTCAGTTAAATCATTAAGTTCACTGATGACACCACCATTATTGGTCTAATTACTAACGGCAATGAACACCTTCTAGAAAAGAGGGGTCTCGTCTTGTGTCTTGGTGACCTTCAACACCCTGCTGCTGAAGACCCCCGAGACAGAGGAAATGGCCATTGACTTTCACAAGCAGCAGTCACAACCTCTGACACTAGAAATGAATGATTCAGCAGTCAATATGGTGGACTCCTTCAAAGTTCTGAGCACAACAATCACAAACACTCTCAGCTGGGACATGAACACCACCACATCACTAAGAAGGCACAGCGGTGATTGGACTTCTTACGCCAGATAAAGAAATTAAATATTTCACAGCCAATCCTCATTCAGTTTCACAAAGCCGTCATTGAAAGTGTAATCACATTCTCCATTGGTGTCTGGTTTGGCTCACCAATGTCACACTCCATAAATAAATGAGAGCGTGTGGTGAGGTCTGCTGTGCTCTTGAAGGGAACAAGAAGGTGACACATGATGGGACAGTGACTGAATATCCTGATCATCCTGACAGATTTGACTGCTGGACTCAAGTTCTGTGCAGAGAGGCTCTGACTGGGACTCGCTGCTACTGGGAGGTGGAGTGCAGTGGACGCTTCATGAAGATTGGAGTCGCATATAAAGGACTGAGCAGGAAAGGAGATGAATAAAACACCTGAAATAAAGAATTTTAAATATTATATCTAAAACTAATTAAGATTTAAATGAATTAAGAGCAAAATAAAGGCGACACGGTCACATAGTCACATGACCTTCAGAGCTGACAGGTGAGCTGATTCTTCTGTAGTCAAACTGCCCCCTCTAGTGGCCACTCTCAATATTAAATGAATGGCAAGGCTGAGGGGAGGAAAGATTTGGGTTTGATCAAATCAGAATCAGAATCAGCTTTACTGGCCAAGTATATGTACACATACAAGGAATTGGACTCCGGTTTTACCTAGTATTGTCCCTGATGCTGTGAGATTGACTTAAGTGTTCATGAGAGTGATGGCCCTGAAGAAAGAAACTGTTCACATGTCTGGTAGTTTTGGCGTACAATGCTCTGTAGCGCCTACCAGAGGGAAGAAGTTGAAAAAGGTTGTAACCAGGGTGTGATGGGTCTGCAATGATGTTTTCTGCCCGTTTCCTGACTCGAGATCTGTATAAGTCTTGCATGGAGGGCAGATCAACACCAATGATGTTTTCTGCAATCCTGACTGTCCGTTGAAGCCTGTTCCTGTCCTGTTTTGTGGCTGAGCCAAACCAGACTGTGATAGATGAACAGAGAACAGACTGGATTACTGCAGAGTAAAATTGGATGAGCAGCTCCTGAGGCAGGTTGAACTTCCTGAGCTGGCGCAGGAAGTACAACCTCTGCTGGGCCTTTTTAACAATTGTGTTTATGTTCAGTGCCCACTTTAGGTCCTGGGAAATTGTGGATCCCAGAAACCTAAAGTTTTCCACAGCAGACACAATGCTGTTGAGTAGTGTGAGAGGGGGCAGCACTGGGGGGATCCTCCTGAAGTCCATTGTCATCTCCACAGTTTAAAGCTTGTTCAGCTCCAGGTTGTTTTGACCGCACCAGAGGGCCAGCTGTTCGACCTCTCGTCTGTATACAGACTCGTCACTGTCCTTGATGAGGCCAATGACTGTCATATCATCTGCGAACTTCAGGATTTTAACAGACGGGTCTCTTGAGGTGCAGTCATTTGTGTAGAGGGAGAAGAGCAGAGGAGAGAGGACACATCCCTGGGATGCGCCAGTGCTGACTGTTCGTGTGCTGGATGTGATTTTTCCCAGTCTCACTTGCTGCTTCCTATCTGTCAGGAAGTTTGTTCCACTGCCTGTAAGTCGGGAGAAGATGAACCAAACAGTGGTCAGAGAGTCCCAGGGCAGCACGAGGGACAGAGCGATAAGCATCCTTTAATGTAGTGTAGCAGTGGTCCAGTGTGTTTTTGTCCCTGGTAGGACACTTAATATGCTGACTGAATTTTGGCAGTTCTTGCCTGAGGTTTGCTCTGTTAAAATCACCAAGAACAATGAGCAGGGAGTCCGGGTGTTTGTGCTCCATGTTAGTTATCTGGTCAGCCAGGTGTTGTAATGCTTCACTAACACAGGCCTGAGGTGGGATGTAAACACCAACCAGAATAAACGAGGAAAACTCCCGCGGTGAATAGAACGGTTTACAGTCAATGAAAAAAGACTCTAAGTGAGGGCTGCATGTTTTGATTAGTACTGTGACATCTGTACACCAACCTTCGTTTATGTAGAAACAGATTCCGCCTCCTTTCGTTTTCCCCGAGAGCTCCATGACGCGGTCCGCACGGAGAAGTTGGAAGCTCGGCAGGTATAATGCGCTATCGGGGATGTGCTCACCAAGCCAGGTTTCAGTGAAGCACAGGACAGCAGATCTGGAAAAGTCCGTGTTTATTCTGTTTAACAGGAGCAGTTCGTCCATCTTGTTGGCCAAAGAGCGGACCTTCGCCAGGTGAATTGAAGGGAGCGCAGTTCGTAATCCCCGGTGGCGCAGTTTAACAAGCGCTCCGGCTCGCTTCCCTCGTCGGCGTCTCCTTCTAATTCCGTAAAGGGCAGCTGCTCCTCCGACTAAAAGTTCTGTAAAGTATTCCGTCTGAGTGAAAGACGGTGAAAAAATTTCACCAGCGAATTGACCCGATGTGTAAGAGTTCCTCTCTGCTGTATGTGATCAGAGGGGGACAGCTTATCACTGAACAAAACAAACCAAAAACATAGAAAGCACCAAGGAACGCGGCACCGAGGCTGCCATCTGCGGCGCCATGATCCGGATATTTGCATATTTTGTGCAGATTTCTTAATGTTGTCATTACCTTTAAGGACAGTGCAGCTTTGTTAGGTTATGGAAGATTCTCTATGGGAAAAAGAACATTTATTTGAATTAATCTTTTTAATTATCGTTATGTATTTACAAAATACAAATCTAATAACTGTTTACATTTTGTAAAATAAACTCCCAATGGTGTTTGGTTAATAAACAATAAGGATGACTGACATTGTCAAATCTGCTCATCTGTGACCTTCTGACTTGTCAACACCTCTGGTCACATCTCCTGTGTTGTCTGATACAATACAATACAATACAATACATACAGTTTTATTTTTGTATAGCCCAAAATCACACAGGAAGTGCCGCAATGGGCTTTAACAGGCCCTGCCTCTTGACAGCCCCCCAGCCCTTGACTCTCTAAGAAGACAAGGAAAAACTCCCAAAAAAAAACCTAGTAGGGAAAAAATGGAAGGAAACCTTGGGAAAGGCAGTTCAAAGAGAGTTGGGCGTGCAGTGGGTGTCAAAAGAAGGGGGTCAATACAATACAATGCAGTACACAGAACAGAACAATTTCTCAATATAGTAAGTATAAATTTTAGAAGTACAGAGCAGAATTTAACAGTAGATGATATATCCCATAATAAGATTTGGATTTGTATAGAGTCCTGGAGACCTCATCCTTCAAGCTGCCTCCCCCATTTGGCCATTCCACCGCTGAAACAGTGCTGGGCCAGCCAATCCGATGAAAGGACCCCTCTTTCCCACGATTCCCCCCGATCCTCCATCTGGGATGACTTTTCCTTAGGCAGGCAAAACAACTTGGCAGGGGGGCCATGGCACCAAGTGCCACATTTGAGTACCGAAAAGGAAAAACAGAATAAGTGAGGGTAGTATACAATTATAACTGTCATGTACTTATGTTTAAGTGCTAATGACTAACAACAGAGATGCAGTCTGTACAGTTAATCAGCAGCTCTAGTCAGGATATGCTAAAACTGAAGTAGTGAGTCTTCAGCCGGGATTTAAAAGCTGAGACCGAAGGGGCATCTCTTATAGTAGCAGGCAGACCATTCCACAGTTTAGGGGCCCCTGTAACTAAAAGCTCGACCTCCCACTGTTATTTTATTAATCCTTGGATCATAAGCAGACCGGCATCTTGAGATCTAATGTGCGCTCTGGTTTGTAAGTCATGAAAGTTCAGACAAGTAAGCCGGACCTCGACCATTTAATGCTTTATATGTTAAAAGAAGGATTTTGAAATCTGCCCTAAACTTAACCGGGAGCCAGTGTAAGGATTTAAGAACTGGAGTTATGTGTTCGTATTTTCTTGTTCTTGTAATAATTCTCGCAGCCGCATTTTGGATTAACTGGAGGCTGTATAAAGAACAGTTTGAACATCCAGTGAACACGCATGCAGTAGTCAATCCTACTAGAGATAAATGCATGAATTAGTTTCTCAGAATCCTGTTTATTTAAAAGCGCCTTAATTTCCTAAAATTTTTAGATGGAAGAAACATGTTTTGGACAACTTTGTAATATGCGCTTTAAATGACATCTAGAGTCAAAGAATAACTCCTAGATTGCGGGCTGATTCAGTAAAATTGGACTGGGATTCCACTGAGTTAAATGACGACAAAATATTGTTGTGATCAGCGTCATTCCCTCCAACAATTAAAATCTGTTTTATCTGTATTTAAAGACAAGTAGTTCTTATTCATCCACTCCTTTAATTCACTAACACAAACTAATTAAAGACAACATTGGAGAAACTTCATTTGATTTAATGAAAGGTATAACTGGGTGTCATCTGCATACGAGTGAAAATTAACATTATGTTTCCTAATGAGAGATCCCAGTGGAAGCATGTAAAGTGAACAACACGTAAAGGTTCCATTACTGAGCCCTGCGGGACACCATATTGAACTTCTGTGTTATAATGATGGAGTACTGTCAGCACATTTCTGTACATATTGGAATCGATTTGATAAGTAAGAACTAAACCAAGCGAGCACGGTGCCTGTAAGCCCAACATCATTGTCTAGCCTGTGCAGTAAATAGAGTGGTCGATGGTGTCAAATGCTGCTACTTAAGTCCAACAACATAATTACAGTGGACTTTCCTTCATCAGAGGATATCAGAATGTCATTTACAACCCCGTGTTAGTGCCGTTTCTGTACTATGACCAGTGCGGAAACCAGACTGGAATTTCTCAAATAAATTGTAATGCATTAGGTGTGTCTGAAGCTGATGGCGACTACTTTTTCTAGTATTTTAGAGAGGAAACGGTAAATTTGAAATAGGCCTATAATTATTTAGTATATGTGGGTCAAAGGTCTGACTTTTTAAGTAATGGTTTAAGACTGACACTTTTAGTGTATCAGGTACTGTGCCATGGAATAATGAACTATTGATAATGTTTAGGATAGGCGCTGCAAGAACAATCCATTGCACTTTTTACTAGTTTTGTTGGCACTGGATCTAGGGAACAAGTAGTGGGCTTCATTTTAGAAATTAAACTTAAGACTTCCTGCTCAGTTACAGGATTAAAATTACTAAAGTGCTGAGCGCAACGTGAGACAGGGTCTGCTAAGCTATAGTATTTGGTTCTTGTACTGTGATGCAGAGATCTGGGATCTTATATTTTTAATTTTCTCATTGAAGAAGTAATAAAGTCTGTACTGCTAATGTCTGTTGGTATTTTGCACTGTTGATCTGAATTTCCATTTGTTAATTTAGCCACTGTTCTAAACAGTGCCCGAGGATTTTTATTATTGCTATCTATTAATGTAGATAATATTCTGAACCGAGCTTTAAGAGGGCTTTTTTATAGGTATATACTCCGTATTGATGATTAATTTCATATTAGCATTGGAAAGGTCAAACTATACCTTTTTTTTTTCAAGACAATGGGGAGTGTAACAAATACGATGTTGATTTTGGTTGAATATTTTTATTTAAGTATATCAGTGAAATCGATAAATTTAGACTCGAGCATTGATTTCATTTAAATCTCCTTTAAATTGTTTGACTTGAGCTAAATGGTTTTGGTTGCCTTCCACAGCTCTTACAATAAGTTGCTGGTCCAGTCTGCAGACAGAACTGGTGTAACTGGGACAGGTTCGTAGGCCTCGTTGCTCGCATGCTTTGTCAGCTTCAATCGGATTGAGGTCAGGGCTTTGTGATTGCCACTCCAACACCTACACCTTGTTGTCTTTAAGCCATTTTGCCCCAACTTTGGAGGTCTACTTGGAGTCTTTGTTCATCTGGAAGACACCTTTGCGACTGAGCTTCACTTGCCTTGCTGAGCTCTTGAGATGTTGCTGCAGTGTTTCTCCCTCATTGTCCTTCCTCATGATGCCTTCTGTTTTGTGAAGTACACCAGCCCCCCCCCTGAAGACCCCACAACATGATGGCCCCCTCAGCATGACCCAAAATCCCCACCCCCCCCCGTGACGATGCGGGTTCTGCTCCATGCTCCATCTTCTGTTAGGGAGCCCTTGAACCCTACACCGTCGATAGTTCTAACGAGATGAGCTAGACAGTGAGGCAACAACACAGCAAGGGGATGATGTATAAGTGCAAAAGTGCTTTTATTAACATCAACAATCCAAAAAAGTGTCCAAATAGTGCAGAACTTCAAATCAATAAATAATCCATAAAAGAAATGTGAAGGTTTAAAACAATGCAAAATCAATCCTTTAAAAATGAGGTTAAAACGACGCTGGAAGCAGTCCTTAAAAATCAATAAGCCCGGTGCTTCTGTTACACTAGCGTCTCACCTGCTTCACCCGCCTGGGGCCTCACAGCAAGCAAGACGCTCTCTCTGCAGCTGTCCTTTCTTTTCCTAACACAGGTCTGGAGGCTCCTGATCCTGGCTTCAGTTTGGACCTCATCCCAGGCCTGAGACTTGGAGTCACTTACCAACCAGGACGCTCACGAGAAGAACTTCTCCTCCAAGCCTCCCGACTCCCGCTGCCGTCGCAGCCTTACGCGGACAGTCTTTCCTCTTCATTAGTCACTACCGCTACATGCTCTCTAAGAGGGAGCGACCATTATTACCACTCCGTTAGGTGTCGGCCTAACACCTTGGCTTCCCGTCAACTGCCTGCGGGCATTCTCTCTCTCTCTCTCTCTCCTCTCTCTCTCTCTCTCTCTCTCTCTCTCTCTTTCTCTCTTTTCTCTCTCTCTCTCTCTCTCTCTTTCTCTTTTTCTCTCTCTCTCTCTCTCTCTCTCTCTCTCTCCAGCAACCTCTGTCTTTTTCTCTTTCCATTTCTTTCTTTTTTTCTTTTTTTTCTTCCTTCGTAGCCAGCTCATCCTTCTATTTATGCCGAGAGGACATAGCAGCTGCAGCATATTAGCCCCAGGAACAATCACGGATGTGGGCAGTCTGTCACCTGTGCACTTAGATGAGAAACGCCCACACCACAGATCACCCTGAGACCTGCTACAACCACCATGCCCCCACGCGAGCACGGTGATTATTTATTTAAACAAAAACTGGCCTTTGCTGGGAGAGCTGTGGACCCATAACACGCCCCCCAAACCCCCCACCCCCTCATCTTTGACAATTGAGATGGTGTTGTTTGGATAATAGGACTGACCCTTTCTCTTCCAAACATATTGACTGTCTTTCTGGCCAAACAGATGGATCTTGGATTCATCAGACCAGAGGACATTTGCCCTTGCAGCAGTGGCTTCTTCTGGCTGAGCTGCCTTTCACGTGATGTCGATGTCAGACTCGTTTAACTGTGGATATCGAGACTCGTCTACCTGTGTCCTCCAACATCTTCACAATGTCCTCTGCTGTTGTTCTAGGATTGACTTGCACTTTTTGTGCCAAAGTCCATTCTTCTCAAGGAGACACAATGCGTCTCCTGCCTGATGGGTGTGACGACTGGGTAGTCCTGTGGTGTTTAATGACAATGTAAAAGGGGAATATTTATTAAAAGAGCCAGGCTCCATAAGTGAGGCGTCTTATTTGTTTTTTTTAAACTCTTGTTTGTCGTTTATTACATTCTGCTTGTCAGCATTAATTTTATTGTTTTAGTACTCAGACACTGGAAACCACAGATGAACTCTACTCTTTGTTGCCAATTTGTACTAATGAAAAATAAAAGAAATACAAAGTTTAACAGACGTCACTGAACTTATGAGTTTGTGTAACGTTAATGCGATGTTTTTCCAGAGCTGTGCTGGCTTTTTTAGATGTTCTTTAGCAAAGTCCAATCTAGCCTTTCTATTCTTATGAGTGGCTTGCACCTTGCAGTACACCCTCTGTATTTACTTTCATTCAGTCTTCTCTTTATGGTAGACTTGGATATTGATACGCCTACCCACTGGAGAGTGTTGTTCACTTGGTTGGCTGTTGTGAAGGGGTTTCTCTTCACCATGGAAATGATTCTGCGATCATCCACCACTGTTGTCTTCCATGGACGTCCAGGTCTTTTTGCGTTGCTGA
This sequence comes from Erpetoichthys calabaricus, assembly GCF_900747795.2. Lineage (NCBI taxonomy): Eukaryota > Metazoa > Chordata > Cladistia > Polypteriformes > Polypteridae > Erpetoichthys > Erpetoichthys calabaricus. The sequence goes on along the minus strand of NC_041409.2, from coordinate 172,124 downwards.
GTTCACCACTGCTTGCTTTCTTTCCCAGGATTTACCAAACTGTAGATTTTGCCACTCGTAATATTGTAGCAATTTCTCGGATGGGTTTTTTCTGTTTTCGCAGCTTAAGGATGGCTTCTTTCACCTGCATGGAGAGCTCCTTTGACTGCATGTTGTCTGTTCACAGCAAAATCTTCCACATGCAAGCACCACACCTCAAATCAACTCCAGGCCTTTTATCTGCTTAATTGATAATGACATAACGACGGACTTGCCCACACCTGCCCATGAAATAGCCTTTGAGTCAATTGTCCAATTACTTTTGAGCCCCTGAAATGAAGGGATTGTGTTAAAAAAACGCTTTAGTTGCCTCACATTTTTATGCAATCGTTTTGTTCATCCCACTGAATTAAAGCTGAAAGTCTGCACTTCAACCTCATCGGAGTTGTTTAATTTAAAATTCATTGTGGTAATGTAGAGAACCAAAATTAGAAAAAAGTTGTCTCTGTCCAAATATTTATGGACCTAACTGTATGTTTCAGGTGTGTCATTCCTTGTGGCATGTCCAGAGTTCAAGAAAATTCAAGTGTTTGAGCTTAGTCTTGTTTGAAGAGATAAGGTGGAGGGGTAGAGAGAAAAAGGGGAAACAGAGAAAGTCATATGAATTTAATTCTATGCTAATTCTGTCATTCTGAGACTTTGCAGGTTATATTACTGGTAATGATTAGCCAGCGATTTGTGGAAAATTGGTATTGGCGGAAAAACTGAAGAGTTTTACTTTGCAAAAAATATGGCAAAACAAGTACTTTTTCATATTGAGTGAAATTTGTGCCACAACATGAACACTGGCAATGTTTAATTCTGAACTCTAAAAGGAAGACCACAGGAATGGAAATTTTGACTCACAAGGCAATCAATCCTCCTTTGTAGCTACTAAGACAGCATTAGACCCCTGAAGGGGCAATATTTATGGGTGGAGGGGGACTTTAATAAACAAATTAACTCTGGTTAATATACCGTAAATGCACCAAATTTGGATAATAAAGAATTAATGGTTCACACTGTTGCACTTAATTACAGCTGCCATAAGCTTACAATGCCCAGAGATTTTAGTTATGACTTAAATAACCATTTAGATATGTTGTCATACAACTGGTACTACACAATTTTAAAAATGTCATGGTAATTTTTTTAGATAATTTTATCAGTCATCACAACCCTGTAGATGTGGTGAGGTTTCTTCACCAATATTCAAGAAAATATTCTACTTTTAAATATAACCTCTCTCAAATCCCTCTGTTTTCACGATTTTTGTGTGACCACAGTGCCTTTGCACGAAATATTCTTCAATATGCTCAATGTATTCTTGAAATTAGCATAGTTTGTATTTTTTCCCTTCACTTAGCTATTGATCACATCAGTTTTTGAAGTACATTAGTCGGTATATATTTGGAGTGCTTTGTTCCTTTTCTTAAATTTGGATTTTCTGTGTTCAGGATAACTTTGGCGTGTTACTCAATGTTCCTTAACTTCTATGTGTGGAAACCACTTGTATCACATGTGAAATGATGGATTCTAACAGAATTTAACTGTGTAGATCAGATTCTACTAGATTAACCAGCCGTAACACTTGTTATCACTTGGAGTGTTTTTCAGCTCTTGAAACGCACCATTGTGAATTCAAGTTACATTCAACTATATCTCAGTCCCCACGTGAAAATACTGATGTAAAACTGTTCCAAATGATGTAATACATAGTTCTCTAATGGGTAATAACTCTTTGGATGGTTTCCTAAGTGTTACTCAAGGTAAACATCAACATCTCAAATTCACTTGTTTTCCCCATTGAAACGCATTGGGCAAAACTGATGTTGATTGTTACTCAATGTTCCTTAACTTCTATGTGTGGAAACCACTTGTATCACATGTGAAATGATGGATTCTAACAGAATTTAACTGTGTAGATCAGATTCTACTAGATTAACCAGCCGTAACACTTGTTATCACTTGGAGTGTTTTTCAGCTCTTGAAACGCACCATTGTGAATTCAAGTTACATTCAACTATATCTCAGTGCCCCCCTGAAAATACTGATGTAAAACTGTTCCAAATGATGTAATACATAGTTCTCTAATGGGTAATAACTCTTTGGATGGTTTCCTAAGTGTTACTCAAGGTACACATCAACATCTCAAATTCACTTGTTTTCCCCATTGAAACGCATTGGGCAAAACTGATGTTGATTGTTACTCAATGTTCCTTAACTTCTATGTGCAAAAGGGGTCTGGCTGCAGACCGTGCACTCTCAGCCACATGCACGCTCAGCCACTGAAGTCAGATGCACGCTCAGCCACAATAGGAAGTGCAACCGACGCTCAAGCACCAACTTAGTTTTCGAGGCCAACGCGAACGTTAAGTTATGTTTTATTTTTTCTTTTACCGAATTATATAGTTACGTTTTATTATTTCTTTTACCGAATTATATAGTTACGTTTTATTTTATTTCATGCCATACACACATTATTGCATTGTAAATATTTTGGTCAAGTGCGTTAAGTAACTTCTTTCTTTAATGACTGGAGTGAGTTTGTTTTCAGTTACAGTGACTACTAGCCAGTTAGCTCACGTTATCTTACTGTTAAATAGACACATGTCTACGACCTAAAGATATCAGAAGCGTATTTAAATTCGTGTGAATTAAAGTGATTTAAAAATGTTTATTAAGCTTATTAATAAAACAAAGATGTGTCGTTTCTTTGTGCTTTTACAGATGCACCCCTCCATAAGATGTGAGGCTATTGTGCCACAGCAGTGCACGAATTGTTGCACTTTGTATCATTGTTCACTATGCCCTGCCCTACAGTCTATGAGGTTGGCAAGAATCCAACAGCATTTAGATGGACATTTAAAAAATGCAATCATTTTTGAAGGTAATGCAAGGTGGATTATTACAATATAACTAGGGTGAATGAATAATTAATGTGCAAAAATACACTGAACTCTTGCATGTTAAAGTACAAAAAACCTGGAAACTTTAGCAAGACATGAGAAAAATATTATTTTAAAAATTTGGTAAGAGTCCCCCATGTAACAGAGTCTGTTTTCAGTCTACTTTAAGGCATTGTACAGACATGGAAAAAAATCACTTAAGGTGCTTGTAAATTTACTGGACACAGACCGTGATATACAGTAGCCCACATAATAGCCACAATAGTCCCATTGTTTAGCATCTGAATGCTTTGTTTCAAGATTAATTTATTTACTGACTTGTTAGCTGGGGCGGCACGGTGGCGCAGTGGGTAGCGCTGCTGCTTCGCAGTTGGGAGATCTGGGGACCTGGGTTCGATTCCCGGGCCCTCCCTGCGTGGAGTTTGCATGTTCTTCCCGTGTCTGCGTGGGTTTCCTCCGGGCACTCCGGTTTCCTCCCACAGTCCAAAGACATGCAGGTTAGGTGGATTGGCGATTCTAAATTGGCCCTAGTGTGTGCTTGCTGTGTGTTTGTGTGTGTCCTGCGGTGGGTTGGCACCCTGCCCAGGATTGTTTCCTGCCTTGTGCCCTGTGTTGGCTGGGATTGGCTCCGGCAGACCCCTGTGACCCTGTGTTCGGATTCAGCGGGTTGGAAAATGGATGGATGGACTTGTTACCTTTTACTTGTTCTTATTTCTAACACATAAGAGAATATGTCGTTGCCATCTGCCATGTAGGTCTGAGGGTCACTACCATTGTCCGTTTTGCATGAAGACAATACTTAGAAGAAACAGTATGGAGTGTCATCTAAAAATATGCTCAAAATCTGCATCTGTGCCTTCCCACAGCCTACTTTTTCAGCACAAGAATCTTCCCACAACCTACCTGTTCCGGCACAAGAACCTTCCCATACCATACCGCTCCCAGTACAAGAGCCCTCCCAAGCTAATGAGCTGGGTCCAGAAACCAGTTCTAAAACAAGAAATACAAGAAAGTGCCCTCATTGCTCATTAGATTTGCTCAAAAAGAATTTGGACACACACATCTTAAGAAAACATACAGACATATCCCAGGATGTAACGCTCATGTCTCATCTTTCCAGCATTTGTGTTGATGTATCTAATGGAGTGTCAGTAGTTCAACGAACTGGCAATGGTTTTTCTGTTCTGGTCCATGTACAAAGGAAGACAACAGGCAACATTCAACATGTTAAATGAGAACTGGAGGAATGCTGCCAATTCCACCTTTTGGCTCAGAGAAGTGGATTGCCTTTTAGTCAGTGTGAACATCTCGGCTCACTTGATTATTGCCAGGACACTGCTTTTGAAGATATCTTAAATCCCATTGTGCTAGATGAAATGGTGGCCCTTAATTTTTTGGGAATGAAAAGAAGGCAGTTTGCCTAAAACGGCAAAAAGCAGCACGGGCAGCTTGTGTCCCATTTTCTGTTCTGGTGGAATTTGGTGGCTCCAATAAGCAGATTACGCTATCCATACATGAGCCTACAATACATTATTATAGCCGTCTCGGTAGAGTCATGGTGTGCTATAATTCGACTGATGGCACATCCTGTACTCACAAAAACATTGGTAAATGGCATTTGTTTCAAATTAATAGAGACTTTTTCAAGACTGGACCATCTAAATCAGCAGATGCACAAACAATGCAAGTGGGTATTTATGTGCCAACATTGTCAACTTATCTGCCTAATTCATATCTTTTTGAAAGCTGGCAAAAATGCAGATATCCAACCCAGCAAAATTCAATTCAGGGAGATAACCACTATGGTACTTGTATAACACATTAGAAAATTGAAAACTCCTTTGTGATAAAAAGATCGTAATGGACGGTAGCATAAATAAAAGTTATGAGATGTAGCCACAAATTATATGAATCCAAATTGGACCCTAAGGTGTGTTTGCCCCATGTACAGAAAAATCCTGTAGGTTTACTTAGCACAAAGAGAGGCCAATCAGAATGCCCCCTCAGTCTCATACAGACTCTTGCCCATAAAAACCACCTATTTGCGATATTTTGTGTTGTCTGAGGGAGTCATGACGCTTATATCAGAATGCAGTGGACATCTGGAAGTACAGAAAATGTGGGATGTCTGCACGTAATCCAAGGTGGTCCAGTTATTTTTTTCCCAGAGAGGCAGTACTGTCCTGAAGCCACCACATAGCCAGATAACTGTAACAAAGTGTTATGTTTTGCAGGCACAGGATGAATGTGAGGATGCATCAATACCGCCAGAAGTACAAGTACATTTTTTTATCAGTTTTTTATATATCAATAATAATTGCATAAAACACATAAATACACCAAATTTTTATTCCTGTCTAAGGTATCTGTCCTTGCACATGCAAAAACAGCCAGTCAGTGGTGCAGTGACAGCCAACACCAATTCATTGGTCTGATCCAGTGTCTCCAGATACTGACTATGACAGAGGAAGATGCTGGGAAGGCTCTGCAGGAGTACGAAGCAATGAATACAGACGAAGATTCACTAGTTAATAGAGATGATGTTCTGGCTCCATTTTGTTTTGGGTTTAGCCATGTGCAAGACATGCACAGATTTTTAGATGAAATGGTGAATTGCAGGAAGTTCACTATGTACTGCTGCCTCCTTAACTAAATTAATGTCTTTTATTGGTTTGTTTTTTGTTGTTGGGGTTTTTTTTTTGAAGGGGGGGGGGTCTTATGTATAAATAAATATACAAACATTTGATTACTGATGTGTCCAATGTCCTTTTCCCTCCACCATTTATTAATCACAGTTTGGTACCTCATGACATGTAAAGTATAGAACGTATTACAGTTCTGATATATAAGATTATTAACAACACAGAATTGTTCTATTTGTTTTATTTTCATTTTACTCTTTATTCACACGTAAATACTGTATACATTAAATTTAAATGATGTTAGCAAGTTATGATGGTTGCATAATTGTTTTTTCCTTGGGATAACAGCGGGAACACTAAACTAGCACGCTCTAAACATCAGCGCTCTCGCTACGCTACCACGGCCATGCTGCTAGTAATCACAATAACAGGCAAGCATTTACCTTGGTTAACTTGATCTGTTAAAATGGTAAACATGTTAATAAACCAACACAGGCCAGGCAAACAACGTGAATATGCACAAGTTAATATGATTAAGAATATTCCATATCGTTCATAAATGGTAAGACTATAACTAGCAAACGTACCAACTTAGCAATCAGAAAACGACTCCCCTGTTGCACTTCCTATTGTGGCTGAGCGTGCATCTGACGTCAGTGGCTGAGCGTGCATGTGGCTGAGAGTGCACGGTCTGCAGCCAGACCCTTCTCTCTATGTGTGGAAACCACTTGTATCACATGTGAATTGATGGATTCTAACAGAATTCTACTGTGTAGATCAGATTCTACTAGATTAACCAGCCGTAACACTACTTATCATTTGAAGTGTTTTTCAGCTCTTGAAACGCGCCATTGTGAATTCAAGTTACTTTCAACTATAACTCAGGGCCCCGTGAAAATACTGAAGTAAATCTGTCAATCCTCTCCGTGTCCGGGCCGGGTGAGGTTTTCCGTGTTTTGTCAAATTAAGCCGCAGGCTCCACTCCTGGTGGTGCCCTTCCGTCAATTCCTTTAAGTTTCAGCTTTGCAACCCCCCGGAACCCAAATTTTGATATACAATTTGTGCATATTTTAATATGGACACTGAAGGAGACCATCTTGTCATTCTAATCTCAAAGCAGATTGAATGGCCAGGCATCTACATGTGTCCTATTCACTTCTGGCAACATGTCTGCCATCTATCACTGAGCACCAAGCTGTATACCAAGCAACCTGACTGCACACAAACCTTAGGTATCTGTTGTCTGACAGAGTAGCCATAAGTTACCAGATATGAGGAGGATGTTGTAGATGTACGGAGGGACAGACAGATGGGCGGACGGACGAGTGGGCGGACGTCCGTCCGTCCGTCCTTCCGTCTGTATGTCCACATGTCCGTCCGTCCGTCTGTATGTCCGTCCGTCTATATGTTCGTCCGTCTGTCTATCCGTCCGTCCGTCTCTCTGTCTGTATGTCCGTCCGTCTGTCTGTGCGTCGGTCTGTGTGTCCGTCTTTCCGTCCGTATGTGTGTATGTACGTACGTATGTATGTGTGTATGTACGTACAGTCAGTCCGTCCGTCCGTCCGTCCGTCTATCTCTCTGTCTGTATGTCCGTCCGTCTGTCTATCTCTCTGTCTGTATGTCCGTCCGTCCGTCTATCCGTCCGTCTGTCTGTCCGTCCGCCCAGTGAGGCTGAGGAGTGTGATCCCTCTGTAGTTGGAACACACCCTCCGATCCCCCTTCTTAAAGAGGGGGACCACCACCCCGGTCTACCAATCCAGAGGCACTGTCCCTGATGTCCATGCGATGTTGCAGAGGCGTGTCAACCAAGACAGCCCTACAACATCCTGAGCCTTGAGGAATTCCGGGCGTATCTCATCCACCCCCGGGGCCCTGCCACCAAGGAATTTCTGACCACCTCGGTGACCTCAGTCCCAGAGATGGGGGAGCCCACCTCTGAGTCCCCAGGCTCTGCTTCCTCATTGGAAGGCATGTTAATGGGATTGAGGAGGTCTTCGAAGTACTCCCCCCACCGACCCACAACGTCCCGAGTCGAGGTCAGCAGCGCACCATCCCCACCATATACAGTGTTGACACTTCACTGCTTCCCCTTCCTGAGACGCCGGATGGTGGATCAGAATCTCCTCGAAGCTGTCCGAAAGTCGTTCTCGTATGTATGTGTGTATGTACGTACAGTCCATCCGTCTGTATGTCCATATGTCCATGTGTCCGTCTCTCTATCTGTCTGTCTGTCTGGCCGTCCGTCCGTGTGTCCGTCTTTCCGTCCGTATGTGTGTATGTACGTCCGTATGTATGTGTGTATGTACGTACAGTCAGTCAGTCCGTCCGTCTGTACGTCCATATGTCTGTCCGTCTGTCTGTCTGTCTGTCTGTCCGTCCGGCCATCTGTGTATCTGGCCGTCCGTCTGTCTGTCTGTTTTTCCGTCTATCCATCCGTCTCTCTGTCCGTCCGCCCAGTGAGGCTGAGGAGTGTGATCCCTCTGTAGTTGGAACACACCCTCCGATCACCCTTCTTAAAGAGGGGGACCACCACCCCTTTCTGCCAATCCTGACGCACTGTCCCTGATGTCCATGCGATGTTGCAGAGGCGTGTCAACCAAGACAGCCCTACAACATCCACAGCCTTGAGGAACTCCGGGCGTATCTCATCCACCCCCGGGGCCCTGCCACTAAGGAGTTTTCTGACCACCTCGGTGACCTCAGTCCCAGAGATGGGGGAGCCCACCTCTGAGTCCCCAGGCTCTGCTTCCTCATTGGAAGGCATGTTAATGGGATTGAGGAGGTCTTCGAAGTACTCCCCCCACCGACCCACAACGTCCCAAGTCAAGGTCAGCAGCGCACCATCCCCACCATATACAGTGTAGACATTGCACTGCTTCCCCTTCCTGAGACGCCGGATGGTGGATCAGAATCTCCTCAAAGCCATCCGAAAGTCGTTTTCCATGGCCTCCCCAAACTTCTCCCATGCCCAACTTTTTGCCAAGCCAACTCACCACCAGGTGGTGATCAGTTGACAGCTCAGCCCTTCCCTTCACCCGAGTGTCCAAGACATGTGGACGCAAGTCCGACGACGGACGGACGGACGTACGGACATACAGACGGACGGACGGACAGACGGACATACAGACAGACCATGTGTCTGTCCGTCCATATGTCTGTCTGTATGTCTGTCCGTCCGTCCATCTGTCTATCCGTCCGTCTGTCTATCTGTCTGTCCGTCCATCCGTGCGTCCGTCTGTCTGTCTGTATGTCCGTCCGTGTGTCCGTCTTTCCGTTCGTATGTGTGTATGTACGTACAGTCCGTCCGTCTGTCCGCCTGTATGTCCATATGTCTGTCTGTCTGTCTTTCCGTCCGTCTATATGTTCGTCCGTCTGTCTATCCGTCCGTCCGTCTGTCTGTCTGTATGTCTGTCCGTCCGTCCGTGTGTCCGTCTTTCCGTCCGTATGTGTGTATGTACGTACAGTCAGTCCGTCCGTCCGTATGTCCATATGTCCGTCCGTCTGTCTATCTCTCTGTCTGTATGTCCGTCTGTCTGTCTGTCCGTCCGCCCAGGGAGGCTGAGGAGTGTGTACGGTGTCTGTCTAGTGGAGGAGACACTGCCAGATACGCCCCAAATTCAAACGGAAAGCAACTCAGTTTTGAAAATCAAATGTTATTCTTCTCCAGAGTTTTCATTGGACAGACAGAGCATTTCGCGGGGTATGTAGTGCCCACCCCGGCCCCCCCGTGGTCACGCCTCTGATTAGGACCCCTGCAAGAAAGGACGTTTTCACCACCCTATTATCTCCCTTTATCAGTTCAAATTCTGGGACCTAAAGACTAGCACAAGCAACAACACTTAAATGGCCAATCAAATTTAAAACAATAATATGAAAACAAAAAACAAACTAACAATGTTTTCCTTCTCTTTTGGGTATAAGAGTAGTCTTTAGCCTGATCCTCCACTCAAGAGTCGTCCTCCTCAAAAAGATAAGCTGCAACAAATAAATCAGGAAGTGTCGAAACATCCGAACGAGAACGAGTACGAGTATTGAATGTGCTGCTAATTAGCTACCATCCTTGCCTCAGTACAAGTTTAAACATAACAATGGAGGACACAACCTTTGGTGCTACGATGTCCAAGCTACACGCTGTGTGACAACAACATTTCATCTTCCAAACTCTCCCACTGAGACACTCTGCTTGCCGAATGCTTGTGTCTCAACAGAAGTCTCACCTCTTGTCTGCCGGCTTTGCTCGGTCCTCTCATGAGTCTTATAATAGAAAGGGGATAGGAATATACCTGTATTTAATCGAATGAACATTTACTGTCTAATTTTATCCTACTTTACACCATCATGAGCGAGGGCTTATGATTTATTTGTCATCTCTGGTGTTATACTGTATATTCTCTCTCGGTTCAGTTATCCAAGTCTGTATAAAACTTGATTGATTGAGATGTAACCTTATCTACAATTAACACATAGCTCAATAAAAAGAATCTTAATATTCAAACACATGCCTCGCCCATCACTGGTTAGCTTTTCTGACACTTGTGCAGGTCGCTTTATGCTGATATACTGTATTACTGTTTTAATAGAATATAATAGAAACAAATAACAACGTGAAGAACACTTTGCACGGAGGAATAAGAAACATCCGTGGGGCAAAACTTGATAACATCTTCGAAGTAATCCCGCCCCCGACCCACAACGTACTGAGTCGAGGTCAGCAGCGCACCATCCCCACCATATTCAGTGTAGACACTGCACTGCAGACTGACCGACGGGTGGACGGACGAGCAGGCGGAGTGAATGTGACCTCAGATGCAGTTAAGCTGGGACTTCACGAGGCGTTTTCCGTTGGCGTAACAGCATCTGAAAGTGCGGCGGTGGATCTCAATCCCTCTTTCCTTCCATCCATTATCTACGGCCGGAGCAGCCATCGTTTAGTAAACTAATCCTACTTTATTAGGTTCTTTTTATTATTATTATCATTATCTTCAACTTTGTGACGCAGCCTTAGCTTTAGTGTCATCGTAAGTTGCCATCTGTGGCTCGGAGTCTTGGGAGTTTGTGACATCACTCATCCTCAGCCGTGAACGTCTACCTCAGGGTGGCTGCAGGACGCTTCACGACTTCTTCTCATCTTCTGACAAGTTCAAATCCCGGTGCGCCTTTCAGTATGTAGGTAGGACGCTTGGTAAAATACGGGCACAAAACTCATAGACGAGATACAGGGGATGAGAGAAATCAAGCAGTGTGCCCCCTAGTGGTGGGACAGGTGGAGTGTGAGGTCACAGGTTAAACCCTGATTTAGAAGTGCCCTCTGCCCGCCACGTCCACCTCAATCCAGTTACACGTCGCCACTTTCAGATGACCGGCACATCATGGAGTCCCAGCTCTGAGACATTAAGGAGGCCCCCACATGACTCCCAGGTGGCCACAGACCAAGCGAGCACCGTGAATTCAGACTCCTGAAGATGGATGGGACATCAGCGTTGGGCAGACAGCTGAGGTGCTGAGGGGCTCCATTAATACCTGGAAAAGAAAAGTGCAGGAACCCCAAGTAAGAGCCGAGAAAGAAGGGCAAAGCAGGTGGGCAGCAGGCCTGGCAGGGCACACCAGGAATCCTCAACTGTCCAAAAGTCCTGAGACGTGACATTTTGAGCAGGATGCCAGGTTGGGCCCCCGAGAGAGCCCACCAGAGGGTTTAGGTCTTCTCGCTTTGAGGTTACCTGGGTGTTGTTGCCCTCTCCACTGCTTTACCCGTTCTGGTAAGTACCCCAGGGCCGGGCACAATGGAGTCAATAAAAGCAGCACTCGTCTGCCCAGCTGCACCTCCCACCTGCACCAGTAGTTTGGCATGTCAGCCACAGTGACCTACATAAGCCATGAGACTGATGGCCATCTAAGGTGGCATTGGCTGGTCACTCTGCTGTGGTCATGCTGCTCTCACATGGTGAGTGTGGCTGCTTGATCAGGTGCCACTGTCCATGTGTCTGTCCTTGTCTTCACTGGATGTTCAGATGAGGCCTGAGTCTCCATGGTGGGTGGCACTCCTGGGCTCCACATTCACTTCACTTTATTCATTCATTTATTCATTCATTTATACTTCATGCCAGCATGCTGCACATGGCAGAAATCCAACAAAGAATGAAGACAGGTGACTATATGACATGTGACCAGTGATCAACAAATTTGTCACAGTACAAAGAGAGACCAATGAGAGCCCTGAGTGACCAGCAGCAGGCTGGCAGCTCCAATCACAGCTTAGAAATCAGTGGGCAGCAAAGGTCAGCGGCACTTAAGGGAGGATGGGTGTAATCAGCTGACTGGAGCCAGAGGGCATGGCTACAGCTGGCAGGAGCTGGGCGAGGTAAACAGACACTGCAAGTCCAACTGCCCACCCCAGGATGACGTCCTGGCAAAGCCACTGATGTAATGTGTAGTCACGGTCAGCTGACAAGGGGATGCTTATTCGATTGGCTACTTCATGAGAAAGGGGGCTGTCCCAGGGGAGTAAAATGACTGAACGCGATGTGTGGCACTCGAGGCTCACCTGACGGGGACATCTGGGCATCGAGGAGCCCACCAGAAGGCCCTGCTGTTGGCCTACAGCAGTGAAAGGGGCAGTCAGAGGACGACGTGTCCTTGTCTGAATGTCACTGCAGAGGGAGGCGATGGCTTTGTGGCCCCACCCAATGACCCTGCTTTTGTGTTTTCTCTTTGTCTTGCTCTTTTTCCACACTCCCTTCTTTGTCCCCATTTGTTCACTTCTTTGTCATTTTGTCACCAGAGCCTCCTGTTTCTGGTCCCCTGATTGCCGCAGTGCCACGCTGAGCCGTTTGTTGTTCGGCTCCCACCTGGTTCTCGTTTTGGCTTCTGTAGCTTTAATTGTTACTGGCTTCCTGTTCGTTATTTTATTTGGTATTTGGTGTGCTGGTTTTCGAGCCTCATGCTTTGTCCTTAAATGTTTGTATTTTGAGTTTTGTTACTTCAGCATATTGTTTTCAGTTCATGTTTAGTTTTCAGTTTCTCTGCTGATTAGCTACGCTTCAGTATTACACCTGTGATGGTCTGTCGCCCTGTCCAGCCTCGCTGCCCGGACAGGCTCCAGCCCCCCGTGACCTTGCGCAGGACACAGTAGGTCCAGAAGATGGGCAGATGGATGGATGGTCATCAGGTGTTCATCATTGTGCTGATTTGCACCAGGATTTCTGGAATTCCCTAACTTTTTAAGGGTGTAGGCCTTGAGGCCTGCTTGTTGTAGTTGGGTCTTCTTTGCACTTTGGGTTGCGATACTTAAAAACAAAAAACTGCGCCCCCTGGTGAATGTATCTAAATATGAGCGACAAAGGGAGGTCCATAGCCAGACCGAGGGAAGAAATGGAATTATGGGAAGAGGAAAGCAAAATTCTGATCCCAGAATCCAGCTGTCCCAAGTCGTCCACTATTGGGGTCCGAAGTGGGGTCATTCAGATTCTCAAAGATGAATTTGTTAAATTAAACAGCAAATCACATGTGCGAGGACACCTAGTGGAAGTCAAGGGGAAATGCATTTAAAATGCAGAACCTCTTCACAACAGATTTGTGTAAAAAAGCCACATGGAGTCATGGAGTTGAAATGATAAATTTTGAAAAGTACCTGGAGGACACATCAGGCCAAATGGGCATGTGCGTACGCACACACATACATACATGCACACATACATACGTATGTACGCATACATACACACATACATACGTACACACATACATACGTACGCACACACATACATGCTTACTACGTACGTTCGTAAGCACACACATACATGCGTACTACGTACGTGCGTACGCACACACATACATCCGTACAATATACGTGCTTACGCACACACATACATGCACACATACATACGTACTACGTACGTACACACATACATGCGTACTACGTACGTGCGTACGCACACACATACATGCGTACTACGTACGTGCGTACGCACAAACATACGTACGTACGCATACATACACACATACATACGTACGTACGTAAACACATACATACGTACGCACACACATACATGCATACTACGTACGTGCGTACGCACACACATACATGCGTACTACGTACGTGCGTACGCACACACATACATGCGTACTGCGTATGCACACAAATACATGCGTACTACGTACGCACATACGTACACACATACGTACGTATGTACACACATACGTACACACACACATACATACGTACTACGTACGTGCGTACGCACACACATACATGCACACATACATACGTACTACGTACGTACACACATACATACGTACTACGTACGTACACACATACATAGGTAAAACATATGTACACACGTACTACGTGCGTGCGTACGCACACACATACATGCGAACTACGTGCATGTGTACGCACACACATACACGTACACACACAAGTACCTACACACACATATACACACGTACACACACACACACGTACGTACTTACGTACACACACATACGTACGTACGTACACACTCACGTACACACACACACTTACGTACGTACACACACACACGTACGTACGTACGTACACACATACACACATAAACACACATACGTACACATACACACATACGTACATACACACGTACGTACATACACACATACACACGTACGTACACACATACGTACGTACATACGTACACACACAGACACACGTACATACGTACGTACACACACATACGTACACACACACGTACACACACATGTACGTACACACACACGTACACACACACTCGTACGTACACACACATATACACATGTACACACACACGTACACGTACACACATTCACACACACATACGTACACATGCACACATACGTACGTGCACACACACACACGTAGACACACACGTACACGTACACACACAAACGTCACGTACGTAAACAAACACACACACGTACACACACACACGTACGTACACACACATATACACACATACACACACACACGTACACGTAGACACACACAAACGTACGTACACACACACACACGTACGTACGTACACACACACACGTACGTATGTACACACATACACACATACACACACACCTATTCAGTACACATACACAGATACAGAAATACACACGTACGTACGTAAACACATACACACGTACGTACATACACACGTACGTACTTATGTACATAAACACGTACGTACGTACACACATACTCACGTACGTACACACATACGTACGTACACACACACATACGTACATACACACACGTACGTACGTACGTACACACACACGTACGCACGTACATACACACACACACATACACACACACAAACACGTACGTACGTACACACACAGACACACATACGTACATACACACACACAGACACATACGTACGTACACACATACGCACACATACGTACATACACACACACATACACACGTACACATACTCACATACACAGACACACACACGTACACATACACACATACACACACACACACGTACGTACGTACGTACACACACACACACACAAACACGTACGTATACACACACACACGTACGTAAATACGTACACACACACACGTACGTACACACACGTACGTACGTACGTACACACATGTACGTACGTACATACATACACACATACACACACACGTACACATACACACATACACACACACACACACACGTACGTACCCACACAAATGTACGTACACACACACACACACATACGTACACACACACACGTACTTACACACACACACGTACGTACGTACGTACAAACACACACATACACACACATACGTACACACACACACACGTACGTACGTACGTACGTACACACACGTACATACGTACACCCACACGTACGTACACACACACACGTACGTACACACACACGTACGTACGTACGTACGTAAACACACACACGTACGTACGTACATACACACACACACACGTACACACACACGTACGTACACACACATATACACACACACACACATACGGACACACACACACACGTACGTACGTACGTACACACACACA